>NW_024098442.1:0-40958 GCF_016545835.1 Crotalus tigris | reverse complement strand
CAATCAGAAACGTTTCTACCAATCCATCAAGGGAGAAACTGCAAGGAATTAGTCAGTACCTGACAAGGAAGAAACAGTGCAGTTCTGGAAGCAGATATGGGATAACCCAAAGAAATACAACAAGGATGCGGCTTGGTTAAAGAGGTGGATGCAAATAAAACAGAAGTTGAAATGAAAGAACTAGTAATAACAACAAAAATGGTAGAAAAAAGAGCAAAGAAAATCAAAAATTGGTCAGCACCAGGTGAAGATGAACTGCATGGGTTTTGTTGAAACATCTAACTGTTATACACCCACTCATTGCCAAACAGTTCAACAATATACTACCAGGAGGAGAAATTGAAAAGTGGCTAACAACTGGGGAAACCTACCTAATAATGAAAAATCCAGCAAAAGGGGCAACACCAGGTAACTACAGGCCAATTACCTGCTACCAACAACTTTCAAATTACTAACTGGTGTAGTAGCTGATGCAGTGCAACAGCATCTAGTTGAAAACAATCTCTTTCCACCTGAGCAGAAAGGAAACAGCCCCAATAGCAGAGGAACAAAAGATCAACTCCTAATAGACAAAATGATCTTGGAAAAATGCAAGAGAAGGAAGACCAACTGAATGTCGGCATGGATGCTGCAAAAAGGCATTTGACTCTTTGCCACATGATTGGAAATAAAGTGCCTAGAAATAACAGGAAGTCAGTAGAAACATCAGAAAATTTGTTGCAAAGATCGATGAGACACAATGGAAGAACAGTTGCAGAATCAATGGTGAGCGCGCTGGAGAGGTTAATATCAAGAGAAGGAAATTTCAAGGAGTTCATATATACATTACTATTGTTATTGCATGTTCACCTCTGTCAACAAATTATGAATAATCAGGACATGGCATCAAACATCAAAAAACATCTGCAGACTATCCCACCTCCTTTATATGGATGAATCTGATAGCTGTATGGAAAAAACATCATCTAAAATAGAATCACTGCTCAACACTGTCCGTATATATAGCCAAGATATTGTTATGGAGTTTGGCTTGGACAAATGTGCCACACTTACTATCAAACAAGGAAAAATAGTGAAAACTGAAGGAATCAAGATGCCCCACGAAAATAAAATTAAGAGTCTGGATGAGGAAGAGTACTACAAATACTTGGGTATCCTTCAAGCTGACAACATCAATCACACTGAAGTCAAGAAAAAGATTAGAGGTGAATACATCAAGAGAGTGAAGAAGATCTTAAAGTCCAAACTCAATGGAGGAATACCATAAGGGCAATCAACACCTGGGCAATCCCAGTCATTAGGTACACAGCTGGAATAGTGGACTGGACTCAAGCAGAACTAAAAGCAATGGATAGGCAGACCAGAAAAATAATGACAATGAATCATTCCCTTCATACACGCAGTGACATTGATAGACTTTATCTACCAAGGCAAATAGGTGGGCGTGGAATGCTGCAAGTACATCAGCTGGTTGAAGAAGAAAAAAATGGCTTTGGAAGAATATCTGAAAAACAATGATGAAGATGCACTGAAATTAGTATATCAGGAAGGCTTACTGACTACTGGAGAGACCAAACTGGCCTACAAGAAAGACCAAATGAAGAACAGAATAGAGGCATGGGAGGACAAAGCACTACATGGCCAATACATGAAAAAAATAGATGGGAAAGCAGATAATAATAAAACCTGGCAATGGCTAAGAGCAGGAAAATTGAAGAAAGAGACCGAGGGACTAATTCTGGCTGCACAAGACCAAGCCTTAAGGACAAATGCATACAAAGTCAAAATTGAGAAGACAGCAACAGACCGTAAGTGCCGCCTATGCAAAGAAGCTGAAGAAACAGTGGACCACTTGGTAAGCTGTTGCAAGAAGATTGCACAAACTGATTACAAGCAGCGGCATGACAAAGTAGCAACAATGGTGCATTGGAAGATCTGCAAAAAATATCATTTGCCTGTAAGCAAAAAATGGTGGGATCATAAAATAGAGAAAGTCATAGAAAATAATAAAATTAAACTGCTCTGGGACTTCAGAATTCAAACAGACAAGCACCTGCAACATAACACCCCAGACTTAACAATTGTCGATAAGAAAGACAAAAAAGTCTGGATCGTGGATGTGGCAGTGCCTGGAGATAGCAGAATAGAAGAGAAAGAACTGGAGAAGATAACAAAATACAAAGACCTACAAATAGAAATAGAAGACTGTGGCAAAAGCAAGCAAGGGTAGTACCAATAGTCATAGGCTCCTTGGGTGCAATCCCAAAACAACTGGAGCACCACTTGAACACCATTGGCATTGACAAATTCGCTATTAGTCAATTGCAAAAGGCGGCCTTATTAGAAACTGCTTCCATCCTGCGACGATATCTGTAATACCATCAAACATCCACATCTGCCTATCCCAGGTCCTGGGTAAGGACGCGATAGGTAGACAAAATGCCAAATCCAGTCTGAACATCTGGCTGACTGTGCGATGATCCATAATAATACTAATAATAATAATAATAATAATAATAATAATATATAATAATAATAATAAATAGCATACCCCCAGGAGCATATCCCACAGGAGGCAACTACCCCCAGTGAGGCACGACCCCCAGTGAGGCACTACCTTGACGTGGTTGTGGGGCTTGTGTACTCTGAGGAGATGAGAGCTATGCCAGAGGTTCAACCATACTGGACAGGTCTCATCAGAGGAGTCAGACAAAGAGTGTCTCTCCCATAAAAAATATGGTGAGACGTAAATTGCAGAATGCCATACCGGCTCGGACGTCGCCCGGGTTAACAAGGTCCGCGCTAGATATCGGAGTTCCTGGATATCTGGTGAAAAATGGGTTACAGACTCAGGACTGTTGGCTGAGCAACCAGGGCCAGCAGCTGCAGAACTACTGGAAGAAAAGGTGTTTACCCGTCGCAGATACACAGTGATGGAAAACAAAGAAATAATGATCTGTTACTACAGATCAAGTCCAACAAGAAGAGGATATCTAAAACGAATGCACCAGTTCTGGAAAGAACAACATCCAGAATCAGAAATAACAGTACAGAGACTAGCAGATCAACGCCGATTTATAACACGAAATAAAATATTCACAGAAACAGAATTGGACGAACTGCAAAGGTTTACCCAGGGCAAAGAAATCAAAGCCTTACCAGAAGTAATCCAGAATGTAGAGGCAAACCAGGGGGAGTTGTCAGTGAAGGAATCCAGCAGAGCTATACAACTGTTCTCATTTGGAAACCAGGCACCTCTTCCTCAGAAAGAACAAAACCCTCTAACTAAAGAAATAAAAGAACTGAAACAAAGAATAACTGAGCATCTAGAACAGCACAAAAACAACAGAATAAGGCTGCCTGCATTGAAGCTTGTTTCAAAGAAACAGCTAGTACAAGCATTAAAAGATGCAAATACTGCAATAGCAAGTATAAGCACCAATTCACTGCAAGAAACAAACCAACTAATGTACAGCACAGCTGCAGTTATAACTGAATACCTGGGATGCAAAATCAACAAAGAAGAAAAACAAACAAACAGTGCAACAGAAAAATGGAAGGTTAGACTAGAAAATAAGATCAGCAAGTTAAGATCACCTGCAAGCAAGCTAGACCAGATGAAAGAAAAGAAGCTGAAGAACAAGAAGACCAAAGAATACCTAATCAAGAAATACCACTTAGAAACAAGGAAGATCAAGGAAGCACTGGAAATAATAAAGCAACAAATAACAGCTATAGCCAGGAAAATCAGTAGATAGGAAGCTCGAATTGCAAACTATAGGCAGAACCTCCAATTTCAATCCAACCAGAAACGTTTCTACCAATCCATCAATGGAGAAACTGCAAGGAATCAGTCAGTACCTGACAAGGAAGAAACAGTGCAGTTCTGGAAGCAGATATGGGATAACCCAAAGAAATACAACAAGGATGCGGCTTGGTTAAAAGAGGTGGATGCAAATAAAACAGAAGTTGAAATGAAAGAACTAGTAATAACAACAAAAATGGTAGAAAAAAGAGCAAAAAAAAATCAAAAATTGGTCAGCACCAGGTGAAGATGAACTGCATGGGTTTTGGTTGAAACATCTAACTGTTATACACCCACTCATTGCCAAACAGTTCAACAATATACTACAAGGAGGAGAAATTGAAAAGTGGCTAACAACTGGGAAAACCTACATAATAATGAAAAATCCAGCAAAAGGGGCAACACCAGGTAACTACAGGCCAATTACCTGCTTACCAACAACTTTCAAATTACTAAATGGTGTAGTAGCTGATGCAGTGCAACAGCATCTAGTTGAAAACAATCTCTTTCCACCTGAGCAGAAAGGAAACTGCCCCAATAGCAGAGGAACAAAAGATCAACTCCTAATAGACAAAATGATCTTGGAAAACTGCAAGAGAAGGAAGACCAACCCTGAATGTGGCATGGCATGACTACAAACAGGCATTTGACTTCTTTAGCCACATGATTGATAATAAAGTGACTAGAAAATAACAGGAGTCAGTAGAAACATCAGAAAATTGTGCAAAGATCAATGGCACAATGGAAGACACAGTTGCAGATCAATGGTGAGGGACTGGGAGAGGTTAATATCAAGAGAGGAATATTTCAAGGAGATTCATTATCACCATTACTATTTGTTATTGCACTTTTTCCTCTGTCAACAATACTGAATAACTCAGGACATGGCTATCAAACATCAAAAACATCTCCCAGACTATCCCACCTCCTTTATATGGATGATCTGAAGCTTTATGGAAAAACATCATCTGAAATAGAATCGCTGCTCAACACTGTCCGTATATAAAGCCAAGATATTGTAATGGAGTTTGGCTTGGACAAATGTGCCACACTTACTATCAAACAAGGAAAAATAATGAAAACTGAAGGAATCAAGATGCCCCACGAAAATAACATTAAGAGTCTGGATGAGGAAGATTAATACAAATACTTGGGTATCCTTCAAGCTGACAACATCAAGCACACTGAAGTCAAGAAAAAGATTAGAGGTGAATACATCAAGAGAGTGAAGAAGATCTTAAAATCCAAACTCAATGGAGGAAATACCATAAAGGCAATCAACACCTGGGCAATCCCAGTCATTAGGTACACAGCTGGAATAGTGGACTGGACGCAAGCAGAACTAAAAGCAATGGATAGGCAGACCAGAAAAATAATGAAAATGAATCATGCCCTTCATCCACGCAGTGACATTGATAGACTTTATCTACCACGGCAAATAGGTGGGCGTGGAATGCTACAAGTACATCAGATGGTTGAAGAAGAAACAATGGCTTTGGAAGAATATCTGAAGAACAATGATGAAGATGCACTGAAATTAGTATATCAGGAAGGCTTACTGACTACTGGAAAGACCAAACTGGCCTACAAGAAAGACCAAATGAAGAACAGAATAGAGGCATGGGAAGACAAAGCACTACATGGCCAAGACATGAAAAAAATAGCTGGGAAAGCAGATAACAATACAACCTGGCAATGGCTAAGAGCAGGAAAATTGAAGAAAGAGACCGAGGGACTAATTCTGGCTGCACAAGACCAAGCCTTAAGAACAAATGCATACAAAGTCAAAATTGAGAAGACAGCAACAGACAGTAAGTGCCGCCTATGCCAAGAAGCTGAAGAAACAGTGGACCACTTGGTAAGCTGTTGCAAGAAGATTGCACAAACTGATTACAAGCAGCGGCATGACAAAGTAGCAACAATGGTGCATTGGAAGCTCTGCAAAAAATATCATTTGCCTGTAAGCAAAAACTGGTGGGATCATAAAATAGAGAAAGTCATAGAAAATGATAAAATTAAACTGCTCTGGGACTTCAGAATTCAAACAGACAAGCACTTGCAACATAACACCACAGACTTAACAATTGTCGATAAGAAAGACAAAAAAGTCTGGATAGTGGATGTGGCAGTGCCTGGAGATAGCAGAATAGAAGAGAAAGAACTGGAGAAGATAACAAAATACAAAGACCTACAAATAGAAATAGAAAGACTGTGGCAAAAGCAAGCAAGAGTAGTACCAATAGTAATAGGCTCCTTAGGTGCAATCCCCAAAACAACTGGAGCACCACTTGAACACCATTGGCATTGACAAATTCGCTATTAGTCAATTGCAAAAGGCGGCCTTATTAGGAACTGCTTCCATCCTGCGACGATACCTGTAATACCATCAAACATCCACATTTGTCTATCCCAGGTCCTGGGTAAGGACTCGATAGGTAGACAAAATGCCAAATCCAGTCTGAACATCTGGCTGACTGTGCGATGAATGATAATCATAATAATAATAATAATAATAATAATAATAATAATAATAATAATAATAATAATCCCCCAGTGAGGCACTACCTTGACGTGGTTTTGGGGCTTGTGTACTCTGAGGAAGATGAGAGCTATGCCAGAGGTTCAACCATACTGGACAGGTCTCATCAGAGGAGTCAGACAAAGAGTGTCTCTCCATAAAAAATATGGTGAGACGTAAATTTCAGAATGCCATACTGGCTCGGATATCGCCTGGGTTAACAAGGTCCACGCTAGATATTGGAGTTCCTGGATATCTGGTGAAAAATGGGTTACAGGACTCAGGACTGTTGGCTGAGCAACCAGGGCCAGCAGCTGCAGAACTACTGGAAGAAAAGATGTTTACCCGTCGCAGATACACAGTGATGGAAACAAAGAACACCATAATGATCTGCTTACTACAGATTCAAGGCAACAAGAAGAGGATATCTAAAACGAATGCACCAGTTCTGGAAAGAACAACATCCAGAATCAGAAATAAACAGAACAGAGACTAGCAGATCAAAAAAAAACAAAACGCCTGATGTATAACACGAAATAAAGTATTTCACAGAACCCAGAATTGGACGCACTGCCCCCCCAAGTTTTTACCAGAGCAAAGAAACAATAGCCTTACAAGAAGTATTCCAGAATGTAGAGGCAAACCAGGGGAGTTGGCAGTGAAAGAATCCAGTAGAGATATACAACTGTTCTCATTTGGAAACCAGGCACCTCTTCCTCAGGAAGAACAAAACCCTCTAACTAAAGAAATAAAAGAATTGAAACAAAGAATAATTGAGCATCTAGAACAGCACAAAAACAACAGAATAAGGCTGCCTGCATTGAAGCTGGTTCCAAAGAAACAGCTAGCACAAGCATTAAAAGATGCAAATACTGCAATAGCAAGTATAAGCACCAATTCACTGCAAGAAACAAACCAACTAATGTACAGCACAGCTGCAGTTATAACAGAATACCTGGGATGTAAAATCAACAAAAAGAAAAACAAACAAACAGTGCACCACAAAAATGGAAGGTTAGACTAGAAAATAAGATCAGCAAGTTAAGATCACATGCAAGCAAGCTAGAACAGATGAAAGAAAAGAAGATGAAGAACAAGAAGACCAAAGAATACCTAATCAAGAAATACCACTTAGAAACAAGGAAGATTAAGGAAGCACTGGAAATAATAAAGCAACAAATAACAGCTATAGCCAGGAAAATCAGTAGATGTGAAGCTCGAATTGCAAACTATAGGCAGAACCTCCAATTTCAATCCAATCAGAAACGTTTCTACCAATCATCAATGGAGAAACTGCAAGGAATCAGTCAGTACCTGACAAGGAAGAAACAGTGCAGTTCTGGAAGCAGATATGGGATAACCCAAAGAAATACAACAAGGATGCGGCTTGGTTAAAAGAGGTGGATGCAAATAAAAAAGAAGTTGAAATGAAAGAACTAGTAATAACAACAAAAATGGTAGAAAAAAGAGCAAAAAAAAATCAAAAATTGGTCAGCACCAGGTGAAGATGAACTGCATGGGTTTTGGTTGAAACATCTAACTGTTATACACCCACTCATTGCCAAACAATTCAACAATATACTACAAGGAGGAGAAATTGAAAAGTGGCTAACAACTGGGAAAACCTACCTAATAATGAAAAATCCAGCAAAAGGGACAACACCAGGTAACTACAGGCCAATTACCTGCTTACCAACAACTTTCAAATTACTAACTGGTGTGGTAGCTGATGCAGTACAACAGCATCTAGTTGAAAACAATCTCTTTCCACCTGAGCAGAACGGAAACCGCCCCAATAGCAGAGGACCAAAAGATCAACTCCTAATAGACAAAATGATCTGGAAAACTGCAAGAGAAGGAAGACCAACACCTGAATTGTGGCATGGATTGACTTACAAAAAGGCATTTTGACTCTTTGCCACATGATTGGATAATTAAAGTGCCTAGAAATAACAGGAGTCGTAGAAACATCAGAAAATTTGTGCAAGATCGAGGCACAATGGAAGACACAGTTGCAGATCAAGGAGTGAGGAGGCTGGGAGAGGTTCTATCAAGAGAGGAATATTCAGGAGATTCATTATCACCATTTACTATTGTTATTGCACTGTTTCCTCTGTCAACAATACTGAATAACTCAGGACATGGCTATCAAACATCAAAAACATCCGCCAGACTATCCCACCTACTTATATGGATGATCTGAAGCGTATGGAAAAACATCATCTGAAATAGAATCGCTGCTCAACACTGTCCGTATATATAGCCAAGATATTGTAATGGAGTTTGGCTTGGACAAATGTGCCACACTTACTATCAAACAAGAAAAATAATGAAAACTGAAGGAATCAAGATGCCCCACGAAAATAACATTAAGAGTCTGGATGAGGAAGAGTACTACAAATACTTGGGTATCCTTCAAGCTGACAACATCAAGCACACTGAAGTCAAGAAAAAGATTAGAGGTGAATACATCAAGAGAGTGAAGAATATCTTAAAATCCAAACTCAATGGAGGAAATACCATAAAGGCAATCAACACCTGGGCAATCCCAGTCATTAGGTACACAGCTGGAATAGTGGAATGGACTCAAGCAGAACTAAAAGCAATGGATAGGAAGACCAGAAAAATAATGACAATGAATCACGCCCTTCATCCACGCAGTGACATTGATAGACTTTATCTACCAAGGCAAATAGGTGGGCGTGGAATGCTACACGTACATCAGATGGTTGAAGAAGAAAAAAATGGCTTTGGAAGAATATCTGAAGAACAATGATGAAGATGCACTGAAATTAGTATATCAGGAAGGCTTACTAACTACTGGGGAGACCAAACTGGCCTACAAGAAAGACCAAATGAAGAACAGAATAGAGGCATGGGAAGACAAAGCACTACATGGCCCATACATGAAAAAAATAGCTCGGGAAAGCAGATACAATACAATCTGGCAATGGCCTAAGAGCAGGAAAATGAAGAAGAGACCGAGAGACTAATTCGGCTGCACAAGACCAAGCCTTAAGAACAAAGCATACAAAGTCAAAATGAGAAGGACAGCAACAGACAGAAGTGCCGCCTATGCAAAAGAAAGCTGAAGAAAAACAGTGGACCAATGGTACCTTGTTGCAAGAAGATTGCACAAACTGATTACAAGCAGCCGCATGACAAAGTAGCAACAATGGTGCATGGAAGATCTGCAAAAAATATCATTTGCCTGTAAGCAAAAACTGGTGGGATCATAAAATAGAGAAAGTCATAGAAAATGATAAAATTAAACTGCTCTGGGACTTCAGAATTCAAACAGACAAGCACCTGCAACATAACACCCCAGACTTAACAATTGTCGATAAGAAAGACAAAAAAGTCTGGATAGTGGATGTGGCAGTGCCTGAAGATAGCAGAATAGAAGAGAAAAAACTGGAGAAGATAACAAAATACAAAGACCTACAAATAGAAAATAGAAAGACTGTGGCAAAAGCAAGCAAGGTTAGTACCAATAGTCATAGGTTCCTTGGGTGCAATCCCAAAACAACTGGAGCACCACTTGAACACCATTGGCATTGACAAATTCGCTATTAGTCAATTGCAAAAGCAGCCTATTAGGAACTGCTTCCATCCTGCGACGATATCTGTACTACCATCAAACATCCACATCTGCCTATCCCAGGTCCTGGGTAAGGACTCGATAGGTAGACAAAATGCCAAATCCAGTCTGAACATCTGGCTGACTGTGCGATGATCGATAATAATAATAATAATAATGTTGGAAGGGACTTTGGAGGTCATCTAGTCCAACCCCCCTGCTCAGGCAAGAAACCCTATACCATTTCAGACAAATGGCTGTCCAGTCTCTTCTTGAAAACTTGCAGTGTTGGAGCATTCACCACTTCTGGAGGCAGGTTGTTCCACTGGTTAATTGTTCTCACTGTCAGGAAGTTTCTCCTTAGTTCTAGGTTGCTTCTCTCTTTGGTTAGTTTCTACCCAATGCTTCTTGTCCTGCTTTCTTCAGGGGCTTTGGAGAATAGCTTGACTCCCTCTTCTTTGGGGCAGCCCCTGAGATATTGGAACTCTGCTATCATGTCCCCCCTCGTCCTTCTCTTCGTTAAACTAGACAGATCCAATTCTAGCAACCGTTCCTTATGTTTTAGCCTCCAGTCCCCTAATCATCTTTGTTGCTCTTCTCTGCACTCTTTCTAGAGTCTCAGCATCTTTTTTACATCGTGATGACCAAAACTGGATGCAGTATTCCAAATGTGGCCTTATCAAGGCCTTGTAAAGTGGTATTAACCCTTCACGTGATCTTGATTCTATCCCTCTGTTAATGCAGCCTAGCACTGTGTTGGCCTTTTTGGCAGCTGCTGCATACGGCTGGCTCCTATTTAGGTGATTGTCCACTAGGACTCCGAGGTCCCTCTCACAGTTACTACTATTGACGGGGAACGACCCGTCTCTCTAGCTTTCCCACCTGCCCCAAAAGGGAGACCCCATCTTGCCAAACCGGGGCTACTAAGGGGGGGGATCCTGCGCCCTCCTGCCCCCCTGCCTGCCACTCCTGGGGGCTGTTTCCCAGCGAGGCCCCCCCCAGCACCCGGGGCACAGAGGCTGGCTTTGCTGCCAATGGGGCCCCACCTGGCTTGGCCATGCTTTTCCGGACAGCCACGGGATCCTTTCTTTTCCACTTCTGGAGCTCCTCCTGCATCTTGTCAATCTTGGCCGGGTTGAGGGCCCACAGGCAGCCCTTCCGCGAGGAGCTGCCCATCTTGTTCTCCACTTTCTCAAAGCATTTGTTCAGGGACAGGTTGTGCCGGACCGAGTTTTTCCAACCATCGGGAGCCGTCTAGACAGCGACAAACACAGGAAACACAGCAGTTCAGACGGCTGCAATTTTGAGGGAGAGTTGGCCTAGGCCAGGGGTCTTCCAACTGGGTCCTTGGGTGACTTGTGGACTTCAACTCCCAGAATTCCTCAGCCAGGAGGCTTTATGACAGGGGTCGTCCAACGTGGCCCTTGGATGACTGGTGGACTTCAACTCCCAGAATTCCTTGGCCAGCGTGCCTGGCTGAGGAATTCTGGGAGTTGAAGTCCACAAGTCATCAAAGGGCCACGTTGGAAGACCCCTGGACTAGGGATTCAATAGTGAAGGCACCAGGCTAGAAATCAGGTGGTTGTGAGTTCTAGCCCTGCCCTGGGCATGAGAACCAGTTGGGTGACTTTAGGCTGGTCACCCTCCCTTTCCTTGTCTTCAGTTTCTTTTTTTAAAAAAAATGTATTTAATTTTATTCATTTATAACAGTGGTTCTCAACCTGTGGGTCGGGACCCCATTTGGGGTCGAACGACCATTTCACGGGGGTCACCAAACAATGTAGTCCGTCATTTTCCCCCCTTTTCCTTAGCTGTGCTACTCCCTTTTATTCTATTGGCTTTTGAAAGCCAATAGAATAGACTCTCTTGAATAGAGTCTAATTCTATTGGCTTTCAAAAGCCAATAGGAATTGTCCAGGCTGTCTCGGCCCTGCTGAGCCCGCCAAAAGTCCCAGTCTGCAAACGGTGCTGCACCCGTTGAGTAGTCCTCGACTTACAACCGGTTGGGGGTCACGGCATTAAAAAGGTTGAGAACCACTGTTCTAGACAAATGGCTGTCCAATCTCTTAAAAGCCTCCAGCGATGGTGCACCCACAACTTCTGGTGGCAAGTAGTTCCACTGGTAAACTGGAACTGCTGGGTCTTTCGGTTTACTTAGGCGGCTTTGGAGGGCTTTGTCGCTACGGTGATGCTGTGTGTGGCTGCTCTGTTGGTTGTTTCTGAGATATTTTTGATGTGTGGCAGTTTGTGTTGATTGTGCTGCGGTGGGCTGAGTAGTCAGGCGCCTTTTGATAAAGTTGTTTTTCTTGGTCTCTTTCCTTTTCTTGATGTTCAGGGTTGCTGACCTGTGTTTGTGTTCATCGAAACAGGGTCATCTAGTCCAGCCCCCATCTCAGATTGGACCCATCTCTTAGTATAGGGGTCCCCAACCCTTGGCTATTTTATGACTTGTGGATTTCAACTCCCAGAATTCCTGAGCCAGCATGGGAGTTGGCTCAGTTTGGAAACCACTCCCCCTTCCCTCAGCATGGCTGGCTCAGGAATTCTGGGAGTTGAAGTCCACCAGTCATGAAGGGGCCGTAGTTCCCCCATGCTGGCTCAGGAATTCTGGGAGTTGAAGTCCACAAGTCATAAAGTGGCCAAGGTTGGGGACCCCTGTGTTAGTATATTGTCGCTGTGTCTATAAAAGAGTATTCGCTAGTTGGGTTTAAGAGTTGGGGTTTCAGGACCCCTGGCCTTTAAGGCGCCCTGTTCATTGATTCATCAACAGGCCCCACCATGCAAGCTTCTATCTCGTCACCTGATGGGTTTCGGTCTCAGATTTCTGCACTTATGACTTATTCTTATTGTGAGATAAAAAAAGCCACAGGGACAAACTGTATCAACAACAGCCTCAGCACCGTCAGTTCTACGGGGCGAGCATTTTCAGGTCCTAAATGATGCAGACAGGGGTATCTTTGGGAGTAGCAGAATGTGCCTCTGCTGTTTCTAGAAGCATCTTGGAAGGGAGTCCAGAACAGGGGGAGGGGGAGGGGGAGGAGGAAGAGGAAGAGGAGGAGAAGGAGGAGGAGGATGTGGAGGAGGAGGAAGAGGAGAACTGCTGTGGAATCCTTTGTGCTCTCTGAGCTGGGTGGTTTTCTTGCAGACATTTCATTACCCAACTAGGTAACATCATCAGCACTAGAAGGTTTGTGGAGAGGAGGAGGAGGGGGGGGAGGAGGAGGAGGAGGAGGAGGAGGAGGAAGAGGAGGAGGAGGAGGAGGAGGAGAAGAACTGTGGTCTCTGAGCTTGGTGGTTTTCTTCCAGACATTTCATTACCCAACTAGGTAACATCATCATTATGTTATAAATCAGTGGTTCTCAACCTTTTTAATGCCGTGAGCCCCAACCGGTTGTAAGTCGAGGACTACTCGACTGGTGCAGCACCGTTTGCAGAATGGGGCTTTTGGCCCCATAGAATAAAAGGGAGTAGCACAGCTAAGGAAAAGGGGGGAAAAAATGGCGGGCTGCGTTGTTTGGCAACCCCCGTGAAATGGTTGTTCGACCCCAAATGGGGTCCTGACCCACAGGTTGAGAACCACTGGTCTAGAATGGAACAGGGTCTCCTGCTTGAGCAAGGGGTTGGACTAGATGACCTCCAAGGTCCCTTCCAACTCTGGTATTCTGTTATAAATCACATCCATGAACACCAACTAGAAATCTGAAGATGGGGCAAAAACTCAATTTCACAATACACGGACAGATTTAATCGGAGGGAAATACTGTCCATTTTGGAGCAAGCTAAGTCCAAAACCAGCAGAGAATTCCTGGAAGCCTGGCAAGCCGGCCATCCACAGGCACGCAGAGATAAACAACATTTACATGCCATTCCAGAGACTCAAAAAGGAAAGCAAAGGACCAAAATACATCCTCATCTGTGATCAAGACCCAGATAAGCAGAGATCAACAGAAAGATTAACACTGACTAGATCAAACATCAAGAAGTAAGCAACACCCCAGTCAAGGAACTACCAAACTCAGACAAACAAGCTAACAGTAAACAACAGCCTACTCAAGGAACCACCAAGAATACTCCCGCCAGCACTTGCATGTAAACGGAGAGCAACCTCCCTCCCCTTCTTGCACCGGTGATGTTATCTAGTTTGGTTATGAAATGTCTGCAAGAAAACCACCAAGCTCAGAGAGCACAAAGGATTCCACAGCAGTTCTCCTCTGTCTCTTCCCATCTCCTCCTCTTCCTCTTCCCTTCCTCTTCTTCCTCTTCCTCCTCCTCTTCCTCCTTCTCCCCCTCTTCCTCCTCCTTCCTTCATCCCCCTCCCTTCTAGCATTGAAGATGTTACCTAGTTGGGTAATGAAACGTCTCCAAGAAAACCACCCAGCTAAGAGAACACCAAGGACCCCACAGTCTTCCTCCCCCTGCTCTTCCTCCTCCTTCCCCTCCTCCTCCTCCTTCTGTCACCTCCCTCCCTTCCAGCATTGAAGATGTTACCTAGTTGGGTAATGAAACGTCTCCAAGAAAACCACCCAGCTCAGAGAATACCAAGGACCCCACAGTCCTTCTTCCTCCTCCTCCCCCTCCTCCTCCTCCCCTCCCCCTCCTCTTCCTCTTCCTCTTCCTCCTCCTCCTTGCCAACCCTACTCTCTTCTATCACTGACAATGTTCCCTAGTTGGGTCACAAAACTTCTGCAAGGATACCTCCCAGCTCAGAGAGCACCAAGGACCCCACAATCTTCTTCTTCCTCCTCTTCCTCCTCCCCCTCCTCCCCCTGCTCCTCCTCTTGCTCTTCCTTCTCCTCCTCCTCTCCCCCCCCCCCGCCAACCCCACCATCAGCCATGATGTCCCCTAGTTTTGTCAGGAAACCTCTGCAAGGGATCCTCTCTTCTCCCAGCGCCTGGGGGGGATCTGTGGCTGTCAAAGTGGGAGGGGGCCTTGGACGGGCTCCGGGCGCAGACTCGGGCCCCGTGGCCCTGACCGTTGGGGGCCAGGCTCCCTCCTGCCCCATAGGCAGCGGCAGGCCTTCCAGATCAGCCGGGGAGACGGGGGGGGGGATGCCGGTGCCCTCCGCTGGAGGCTCGCCAGACGCCCAGATGCTGGCGCGGCCCCGGGGTCTCCCGCACCCGGGGGGGGGGTGGGACCCCTTTCACGGGCGATGCGGGGATGTCAGCCAGGGACGTGGAGCTGCCGCGGTTCTCCGCCTGGGCGGAGCGGCTGCCGGCGGCGCTGAGCTCAGGAAACTCCGTTTGTTTCCAGGCGCAGAAGCTCCCCGCCCGCCGCCAACGGCTGCCAAAGGCTGGCGCAGCAGATCGGATCACCTTGGGAAGCGGATCCTGCCTGCCGGCCGAAAGCGGGGAGGCTGTTTTCCTGCTGGAAAAGGTGCGCCGGTCCTTCCCCCCCCCCCCCGGGCTGAACGTGCGTTTTCTTCCCGGTTGGTGAGAGGCGCAGAGGCGCCCCTGCCCTCCCCCCGGGCGGAGCTGTCGACGGGGAAGCGCCGCTTAGGCCAGTGTTTCTCAATCTTGACCATTTGAAGGCATGTGGACTTCAACTCCCAGAATTCCACAGCCAGCAACGCTGGCTGTGGAATTCTGGGAGTTGAAGTCCACATGCCTTCAAATGGTCAAGGTTGAGAAACACTGCCTTAGGCAGAGCGGAGACAGGAGCCCCGCCCGCGACGACACAGAACAGGTGCCAGGAAGGTGCAAGGAAGGCCGGCTCCATTAGCTCCGGAAAAGTCCGGGACTCCTCGGCTTACGACCACATCCAAGCCCCCCGCCAAGCTTCTGTCGCTAAGTGAGGCCGTCGTTCAGTGCCTTTGGCCCCGCTTTGCGACCGCGTTAGGGGAATCCTTGCAGCTGTTAAGGTAGTCACACCCTCCTGAAGGGAATTTGGCTTCCCACCTTGACTTTGCTTGGCAGAAGGTCGCAAAAGGGATCGTGTGACCCTCCCCCCCTCCCAGGGATGCTGCGACCGTCGTAAATATGAGCCGGTTGCCGAGCGTCTGGATTTTGATGACATAACCGTGGGGATGCTGCGATGGTCATTACATGTGAAAAATGTTCATAACCCCCATTTTTCAGTACCGTTGTTACTTTGAATGGTCACTAAATGAATAAAGTGAAGGAATGCCTGTACTGGAATGTCTGAAATGGTAAATAGGATTTCCTGCCTGAGCAGGGGGTTGAACTAGATGATCTCCAAGGTCCCTTCCAACTTTATTATGGATCATCGCACAGTCAGCCAGATGTTCAGGCTGGATTTGGCATTTTGTCTACCTATCGAGTCCTTACCCAGAACCTGGGATAGGCAGATGTGGATGAACTTTATTATTATTATTGTTATTATTATTATTGTTATTATTATTATTACTACTACTATTACTACTATTATTACTGCACTGCATTGTGTTACAGACAATCCTTGACTTACGACCTGTCGTTTAATTACCCCTCAAAGTTACAACAGCACTGAAAAAAGTGACTTCTGACCAGTTTTCGCACTTATGATCATTGTGGCATCTCTGTGTCCGCATGATCAGAATTCAGGCCCTTGGCAGCTGACTCGTATTTATGACGGTCGCATTGTCCCGGGGGTGTCACGTGAGCCCCTTTGGCGATCTGACCAACAAAGTCAATGGGGGGGGAAGCCTGATTCACTTAACGACTGTGTGACTACCTTACCAACTGCACTGATTCACTTAACTGGGGCAAGAAAGGACATAAAATGGGGCAAAACTCACTTAACAACTGTCTTGCTTAGCAATGGAAATTTTGGGCTCAGTTGGGGCCGTAAATTGAGGACTACCTGTACGTTACATTATAATATTTATCATATATGTTTCATTTTATCACTTTGTTTATGTGATGGAGGCTCCGAAGGGCCGGTGGCTCCTGTCCTCTGCCTGGACCATGGGTAGGCAACCTTGGCTCTTTTATGACTGGTGGACTTCAACTCCCAGAATTCTTGAGCCAGCATGGGGGATCTATGGCCCCCTTCATGACTGGTGGACTTCAACTCCCAGAATTCCTGAGCCAGCATGGGGGATCTATGGCCCCCTTCATGACTGGTGGACTTCAATTCCCAGAATTCCTGAGCCAGCCATGCTGAGGGGAAAGGGAGAGGTTTCCAAGCTGAGTAATGCTGGCTCAGGAATTCTGGGAGTTGAAGTCCATACATGCCAGATGGGTTACCCGCAGCATTTTATAAATGTTTACAAGATATATATTAAGCTTACTCAGGAAAGAAGTTTGTAATGAGGTGTGTTACAAGAGGCTAAATTACCAAATACTTGGACAGAAGCGAATCTCACTTTAATACCAAAAGAAGATTCAGATTTGATACAGATAAAGAACTATAGAGCATCATAATGCGGATTATAAAATGTTTGCCTCAATAATAGCAAAGAGGCTGAAAAGATTTCTGACTGAATTTGTTCATCCAGACCAAAATGGACTTCTACCCAAAAGACAAATAAAAAATAACCTAAAAATTATTTTGGATATCCTGGAATATTATGAAATGCATCCAGGAAAACAAATGGCCCTATTTTTTTTAGATGCACAGAAAGCCTTTGATAATGTAAATTGGCAAAGAAATCGTGGGTGCTCCATCGCTGGAGGTTTTAAAGAAGAGACCGGACAGTCACTTGTCTGATATGGTATACGGTCTCCTGTATGAGCAGGGGGCTGGACTAGAAGACCTCCAAGGTCCCTTCCAACTATTCTATTCTATTCTATTCTATTCTATTCTATTCTATTCTATTATTTTACATTCTATTCCTATTCTATTCTATTCCAATTCCTATTCCTACTCCTATTTTATTCTATTTTCCTATTCTATTCTATTCTATTCTGTTCCTTATTTTAATTCTATTCTATTCTATTCAAATCTATTCTATTCCTATTCCTATTCTATTTTCCTATTCTATTCTATTCTATTCTATTCTATTCTATTCTATTCTATTCTATTCTATTCTATTCCATTCTATTCCTATTCTATTCTATTTTCCTTTCTATTCAGTTCCTTATTTTAATTCTATTCTATGCTACGCTATGCTATGCTATTCTTCTTATCTAGTTCTGTTCTGTTCTGTTCTGTTCTATTCTTCCGATGCCAACGTAAAGCGTCCTGCCAACCCAGAGGTTTCTCTATTCTGCGGCCGCTCAAAGCAGGATTATCGCTTAGCTGGGTGTCTCGGCCCTGAGAAGGGAGGGGCAGCCAGCAATGCCCTGCAGAGATTCCCAGGGGATTTTTTTCCACGCAGGGTGAGGCCCCTGGCAGGTGTTCAGAGGGGCAGGCTGCCAAAATGGCCCTCCTTTAGGGCGAGGCCTCAGAGGGTAAGAGCTGAGCTTCTGGCCGTTCCCAAAGATCAAGCAGGACGGGTCCTTGGGAAGGCTCAGAGCTGATTGTAATGGGATGGGAGACCACCAGGAAGCCCTAGGAACGTAAAACTGATCTGGGAAAAAGTGGGGGAAAAAACTTCTCTTGTCTTTACAGGGGTGGTTCTGTGGCTGCCCCCAACCCTTGCATGCTAGGATTCAAAGTCTTCCGATAAAACTCCAGGGATGTGTCTGCATAATGGGGAGGTGGGGGGTCAGGGTCTTGTCTCAACTTCATGGAGGGGGCTTGAGTTTGCCTACAGCCCCTCCTGGCTTTTCTGGCTGGAGGGAGAGCAACGCCCTCCTGTGTTTTGTTCAGCTGGCATTCAGGTTGGGTTAGACCAGGGGTAGGGCAGCCTTGGCTCTTTTATGACTTGCGGACTTCAACTCCCAGAAATCCTGAGCCAGGCAAGCTCCAGATGATCAGGGGACTGGAGGCTAAAGCATATAAGGAAAGGCTGCTGGAATTGGGTATGTCTAGTTTAATGAAGAGAAGGATGAGGACAGGATAGCAGCCTTCCAGTCTCTCAGGGGCTGCCCTAAAGAAGAGGGAGTCAAGCTATTTTCCAAAGCGCCTGAAGGCAGGACAAGAAGCAACGGATGGAAACTAACCAAGGAGAGAAGCAACCTAGAACTAAGGAGGAACTTCCTGACAGTGAGAACAATTAACCGGTGGAACAACCTGCCTCCAGAAGCGGTGAATGCTCCAACACTGGAGGTTTTTAAGAAGAGACTGGACAGCCATTTGTCTGAAATGGTACAGGGCAGGAGTAGGCAACCTTGGCTCTTTTATGACTTGTGGCTTCAACCCCCAGAATTCCTGAGCCAGCATGGCTGGCTCAGGAATTCTGGAAGTTGAAGTCCACGAGTCATAAAAGAGCCAAGGTTGCCTACCCCTGGTATAGGGTTTCCTGCCCGAGCAGGGGGTTGGACTAGATGACTTCCAAGGTCCCTTCCAACTTTATTATTATTATTATAAGTCATAAAAGAGCCAAGGCTGCCTACCCCTGGGGTAGACATTCCTTCTGCTGATCCTCTGAAGTGGAAGAGCAGAGGATGGGCAGGGTCCCAGGGAGTGGGGAGGGTCAAAGGGGTCCTCTCCTGCTCCTGGCTACTAATACAGGTCCTTAGCAGGCCGGATTGTCTCCCCCCTGCTCCAAGCACTAAGAAGCCAGCCTTGTTAGGATAAGAAGCCAGAAGAGGGAGACTGAATCCCCCCCCCCCCGGGACCCCGGCAGTCCTTGCCATCCTTTGTAGGGCAAAACACCAGGAAAATAATAGGGTGGGAGCACCCCAAGGGAGGAGAAGCAGAAGGGCGCTGGGCCTGGCTGCTGATGCCAATCCCCAAATTCGGCCCGGCCTTTGTTTGCTGTTCTGCCCACCCAGCCACCCTGGCCTGGCATTAAGCCAAGCCCTGCCAGGTGTCCAGACCCTCCAGACCTCAGCGGTGAAAAGAAAGGCAGATGCCGTTCAGGTGCACCCTCCCAGCCCAGAAGGATTTCTCAGCTTTGCCCACTTGAAAATGGGTGGATTTAAATTCCCAGAATTCCCCAGCCAGCACGCTTTAAAACAGATGGACTTCTACTCCCAGAATTCCTTAGCCATCTTGTTTTTAAAAAGTGAGATTTCAACTCCCAGAATTCCCCACCCATCCTGCTTTAAGAGGAATGGACTTCCACTCCCAGAATCCCCCAGCCAGCCTGCTTTGAGAGGGGACGACTTCCACTCCCAGAATCCCCCAGCCAGCCTGCTTTGAGAGGGGACGACTTCCACTCCCAGAATTCCCCAGCCAGCATGCTTTAAAACAGATGGACTTCAACTCCCAGAATTCCTTAGCCATCTTGTTTTAAAAAAGTGAGATTTCTACTCCCAGAATTCCCCACCCATTCTGCTTTAAGAGGAATGGACTTCCACTCCCAGAATTCCGCAGCCAGCATGCTTTAAGAGGGGTGGGCTTCCACTCCCAGAATTCCCCTGCCAGCCTGCTTTAAGAGGGAAGGACTTCCAGAAACCCCCAGCCAGCCTGCTTTAAGACGGCTGGACTTCAACTCCCAGAATTCCGCAGCCAGCCTGCTTTAAGAGGGAAGGACTTCCACTCCCAGAATCCCCCAGCCAGCATGTTGGCTGGGGCATGCTGGGAGTTGAAGTCCATGCATCTGAAAGTTGCTAAGCTTGAGAAAGGCTGTGCCTGCCCATCGCTCCCTCTGCCCTTTGAGCAGCGGAAGCCTCCTAATTTTTGGCGTGTCTGTTCTTGCGCAAGGCCCCTCCGCACCCCCATTCCGAGGAGCAGGTGCTGGGTGCTTCAAAGAGGCTGCCGGACAGACGTAGGAGTTGAGCCGAGCAGCCGGTTGCATCACCACCCCCCTTGCAAGGGAGGCCGGAGGAGTTCATTGTGTCATTGGGGTGTTTTCCCCAGCACTGCATGTTTTCTTCTTGCGCCAGTAAATTGCGCCTCCATCCCTTGGCGCTGCTCTCTGGGAGCCACTCGGGGCCCTTCTAAGATTTCTGGGATTTTGGAAGAAAAACAGCAGGCCGGCCCGCCTAGGCGCCCTGGGGACATGCTTTAAATATGCATTTTTTTCATGCGCAAAGGAAGCAACAGACACCCGGGCATCCAGCAGCCGAAATGCAGGCTGACCCACTTGGATCAATGGTCCCAATTGTGCTTTTCCCTGACTAACAGACGCTGCGGTCTTTGGGGGGCTTAATTTGGGGGGGGGGGAGAAAGGAAGGCATTGGGGATCTTTCACTTTGCGTCCCCTCCCACTGGGTGTCCCCCGTCCTTCCCCAGGGGTGGGTGAAGGGAGGCTGATGCACTGGACAGGGGTTTAGCTGCTGTCAGGTCGTCTGTCTGTGGCCCAGCCCAGGGGTACCCAACCTCGTCCACTTTAAGACTTGTGGACTTCTGCTCCCAGAATTCCCCAGACAGAGATATAAAAAAACATCTTTTTATATTGTGGTGACCCAAACTGGGTGCCGTATTCCAAGTGTGGCCTTACCACGGTGTTACAAAGCGGTACTAACACTTCACGTAATCTAGATTCTATCTTCTCTTTGTTAAGGCAGCCCAGCACTGTGTTGGCTTTTTTGGCTGCTGCCGCACGCGGCTGGCTCAGATTTAAGTGGTTGTCCACAAGAACTCCGAGATCCCTCTCACAGTTGCTTCCTAATCTGCAAGGAACGACCTAATCTGTACCCGTGCATTGGGTTTTTCTTGCCTTACTTTTCTCACCGCTGAATTATATCTGTTCCCAAGCCCAAATTGCTGGTGCCTCTGCGGATGGGAAGAAGCACCTCCAGAGATAACGTGACTCACCTTGAAGTAAGGGAAGTGGTCGGTCATGAAGTTGTAAATCTCGCTGACAGGTAGACTCCCGGTTTTGCTGTTCTTGAGGGCCATAAATATGAGGATGCTGTGGAGGAGAGGGAACAAACCATGGTTAGCAGGGACTTGCTTTGCTATATGGGTGGAGGGTGACGGGGGAAAGAACCCCGGGAGATAATAATAATAATAATAATAATAATAATAATAATAATAATAATAATAATAATAATAATAATAATAATAATTCTGGCTACACAAGACCAAGCCTTAAGGACAAATGCATACAAAGTCAAAATTGAGAAGACAGCAACAGACAGTAAGTGCCGCCTATGCAAAGAAGCTGAAGAAACAGTGGACCACTTGGTAAGCTGTTGCAAGAAGATTGCACAAACTGATTACAAGCAGCGGCATGACAAAATAGCAACAATGGTGCATTGGAAGATCTGCAAAAAATATCATTTGCCTGTAAGCAAAAACTGGTGGGATCATAAAATAGAGAAAGTCATAGAAAATGATAAAATTAAACTGCTCTGGGACTTCAGAATTCAAACAGACAAGCACCTGCAACATAACACCCCAGACTTAACAATTGTCGATAAGAAAGACAAAAAAGTCTGGATAGTGGACGTGGCAGTGCCTGGAGATAGCAGAATAGAAGAGAAAGAACTGGAGAAGATAACAAAATACAAAGACCTACAAATAGAAATAGAAAGACTGTGGCAAAAGCAAGCAAGGGTAGTACCAATAGTCATAGGCTCCTTGGGTGCAATCCCAAAACAACTGGAGCACCACTTGAACACCATTGGCATTGACAAATTCGCTATTAGTCAATTGCAAAAGGCAGCCTTATTAGGAACTGCTTCCATCCTGCGACGATACCTGTAATACCATCAAACATCCACATCTGCCTATCCCAGGTCCTGGGTAAGGACTCGATAGGTAGACAAAATGCCAAATCCAGTCTGAACATCTGGCTGACTGTGCGATGATTGATAATAATAATAATGATGATGATGATGATGATGGTGGTGGTGGTGGTGATGGTGGTGGTGGTCATCTAGTCCAACCCCCTGCTCAGGCAGGACAACCTATACCAGTGATGGCGAACCTTTTACAGACCGAGTGCCCAAACTGCAACCCAAAACCCACTGATGTATCACTGGGTGCCAGGTGGGCGTGGCCCATTGGGTGGGCGTGGCTGCGGTGGTAACGGCAGACTGGGTGGGGCTAAAAAGTTCAATCAATCAATTCTAACTTAGTGAGATCTTTTTTTTCCCCGCGAGAAGTTGAAATTGATTGATTGATTGAACCTTTTTTTTTTTTTTTTGCACACGGGAGGTTTTATAAAAGGTTTTATAAACCCCAGCTGAAGGCCTAGGACTGGGGCAACGGCACGCGTGCCCAATGAGAGGGCTCTGAGTGCCACCTGTGGCACGCATGCCATAGGTTCGCCACCACAGCCCTATACCATTTTTGGACAAATGGCTGTCCAGTCTCTTCTTAAAGATTTCCAGTGTTGGAGCATTCACCGTTTCTGGAGGCAGGTTGTTCCACTGGTTAGTTGTTCTAACAGTCAGGAATTCTCCTTAGTTCCAGGTTGCTTCTCTCCTTGATTAGTTTCCATCCATTGCTTCTTGTCTTGCCTTCAGGTGCTTTGGAGAACAGCTTGACTGCCTCTTCTTTGGGGCAGCCCCTGAGATATTGGAACACTGCTATCCTGTCCCCCCTCGTCCTTCTCTTCGTTAAACTGGACATACCCAATTCCAGCAACTGTTCCTTATATGTTTTAGCCTCCAGTCCCCTGATCATCTTTGTTGCTCTTCTCTGCACTCTTTCGAGAATGAGGGACTCCAGCATGGTGGAGGAGACCTGTTCAGCACCTGAGGTCTTGGACTCTGGAACTGACCGGGGCAATGCAGACCACCTCTGAACCCACAGAGGGTCCAGGATGTGGGAAGAATTTATAAATTATATAACTGTGTTAGAAATATTGTATATGGCAGGGCTTTTCAACCAGTGCTACGGGTACCACCTGTGGTCCATTGGCACCTGGCAGGTGATACGCGACCATCCTAGAAAAGGGGTAGCGGGGGAGGGGAATGAGCTGAACCGATGACAGCACTGCACATGCCTGAGCGAGAGACGGCTGGAGCTGCAGGGCTCAGCGGAAGCGCCAGGATCAGTGCCGCTTTCCAGCTGATCGGCGCTTCTTTGGGGCTGTCAGGGCTCAATGGAAGCGCCAGGATCAGCGCCAGGCTCCAGCTGGAAAGCAGCACTGATCCTGGTGCTTTTGCTGAGCCCAGAAGAAGCACCAATCAGCTGGAAAGCAGCACTGATCCTGGCGCTTCTGCTGAGTCCAGAAGAAGCGCCGATCAGCTGGAACGTTGCAGCCTCTCCAGGGTCTTGTGATTGACATTCAGATGCTTGGCAACTGATTCATATTTATGACAGTCACAGTCTCCCAGGGTCACGTGAAGTGACCAAAACCTGCTGCAACCACCCAGCAGATGGGGGGAATAAAAACCAAACACCCCACCCCCATTGCCAATCCTCAACAGAAATGCTCACAACAATGAAAACCTAAGACAGGAGGAAGAGCACCGCCAGGTGGGCAGGCAGGTGTCTTGCTCGGCTGTGGCTTGGGGGGCACTTTTTTCAGGGCCATTGTAACTTCGAACAGTCATTAAGCGAACTGTTGTAAGTCGAGGACTACCTGCACTTCATCACTTTTTCCCTTTTCTTTTTTTTGGTCATCAAGTTTTTGACACCTTGCTAGGCGACTGGTGGTATTCGGATATTGCCATATCCTAAAAGTGGTACAATGGGTGAAAAGGTTGAAAAGCCCTGCACTACCAGGCCGTGGTATAGGGAATCATAAGTTTGCCAACGTAGGTCTCCAGCAAAGTTACTGTTGAACAGCCTCCAAAATCCTTTTGAACTTACAGCAAACGTAAATAATTGTTAAACACTTATTTCAAATTATAAACGCCCACAAGCAAGCACAGAAAAATTAAATGAACACAATGGGAAGATAATTATAACACAGTTCAAAAGAAGAGACTCAATCCACATCTTTTGACTTAATTAATCAGGGGTGAGGCATCAACACATACATACATCTATGCCCCTCAAGTGTCACCCTAGAACAAGGTAGGCAACCTCGGCTCTTTTATGACTTGTGGACTTCAACTCCCAGAATTCCTGAGCCAGGGTGGGGGAAACTATGGCCCCTTCATGACTGGTGGACTTCAATTCCCAGAATTCCTGAGCCAGCCATGCTGAGGGGAAAGGGAGAGGTTTCCAAGCTGTGCCATGCTGGCTCAGGAATTCTGGGAGTTGAAGTCCTTGAGTCATAAAAGAGCAAAGGTTGCCTACCCCTGCCCTAGTACCAGTTCGTACACACACTCACACCCCGCAAGATTCACACCAAGGACAGGCTCCCCTATAAAGCAGCCCTTTTGTATCCCATCTTCTCTGTAGCTACCCCCACAGGCAAGCAAGCCTCTTTGCTTTTGGCAATAAAGAAATACATCTCTTTTCCTCACATCTGTCTGGATTTCATTTTGATTTGTTCTTGTGCAATCCCGGCTTGAGTTGGAACCCCAAATTATTCTCCTCTGAGGAACTTCACGACGTTTTCCCAGCCGTCTTCCTTACAAAAAGTCTCACTCAAAGGACATTTGGTGGGTTTGCAGAGGTGGGCAAAGTCAGCAATCTGCAGAAAGACTGGCTGGCTTTATTTCCTGATTTGGCACACCTCTGCAGTCCCAATCAGCCGGCTTTTGCGCCTAAGGTCAGACTGGAACTCTCCATCTCCTGGTGATTGGCCCAAAATCACCCAGGCAGCTTTCACACCTAAGGCAGGACTAGAATTCACCATCTCCTGGTGATTGGCCCAAAGTCACCCAGCTGGCTTTCATGCCTAAGGCGGGACTAGAATTCACCGTCTCCTAGTGATTGGCTCAAAGTCACCCAGCTGGCTTTCATGCCTAAGACGGGACTAGAATTCACCGTCTCCTGGTGATTGGCTCAAAGTCACCCAGCTGGCTTTCATGCCTAAGGCAGGACTGGAATTCACCGTCTCCTAGTGATTGGCTCAAAGTCATCCAGCTGGCTTTCATGCCTAAGGCGGGACTAGAACTCACCGTCTCCTGGTGATTGGCTCAAAGTCACCCAGCTGGCTTTCATGCCTAAGGCGGGACTGGAATTCACCGTCTCCTGGTGATTGGCTCAAAGTCACCCAGCTGGCTTTCATGCCTTAAGGCAGGACTAGAACTCACCGTCTCCTGGTGATTGGCCCAAAGTTACCCAGCTGGCTTTCATGCCTAAGGCGGGACTAGAACTCACCAGCTCCTGGTGATTGGCCAAATGTCACCCAGTCGGCATCCATGCCTAAGGCGGGACTAGAATTCACCCTCTCCCTGGCCACGCCCCTGTTCCTTCTGCAGACTCGGCTGCCTCTTAGCTGACTGTGGCCTAGTCTGTGGCCCTGACCCGTCTCCCAAGGCCCTTACAGGCAGAGTTTTTCTTTCTTGGCAAAACCACGAGATCCTTGCACAGTTCCCTCCCCACATTTCCTACAAAATCTGAACTTCAGCCGCGATCGGTGAGCTTCTGCCCTGGACACTCATGGTACATTCTTCAGCCTCTGCCAGGGGCTGGCCTCTTCCTTTCTCCAGGGATTGTGGTAATGTGTATTGGATTGTGTACACCCCTGTTGTCGCAGACATTTCTCCAATTTGCCCCCCCTCCCCATCCTATAGTGGGAACCCGGAGACGTTCCCAATGAGGCTCTGGTCAGTTGGGAGCCAAACTCCGGTGCCCCCGCCGAGGTCCCAGAGCAGCCGGGTGCGAATGCCGGCGAACACTTACCTGTAAGAGTAGATGGGCTTTGGAAAGAGGGGTGGTGGTGGTGGCTGTGGAGGTCCTGGCAGCCCCATCCTCTGGTAGGGGTGGTGGGGAGCCGAGAGGAAGGGGAGCGGAAGGGCGTTGCTGGCGAGATACTGAAAGCAGAAGAAGAGGAGAAATGCAGCTGGGCTTGCTTTCTCGGTCAGATTTTATGGTCAGTCTTTTTAAGGGCAAGGAACTAAAAAATGTGGAAAGTCCATCTTGGATTCTCAAAGCCCGCCAAGAAACGGGCTGAAAGCCACAGAGTGTAATTTGCAATAGTGGCGAATATCAGAGTGAAATTTCATTTAAAAGGCAAATGCAAAGTTCTTCCCTGAGGAAATGATACTTAATTGCATAATTCTAGGATAGGAGATTGAGGGATTGATGGGTGGATGGATGGGTGGATGGGTTATGCTCTGTGCCTTCAAGTCTGTCAACCTATAGAACAGTGTTTCTCAACCTTGACCAGTTTAAGGCATGAGGACTTCAACTCCCAGAATTCCACAGCCAGCATTGCTGGCTGTGGAATTCTGGGAGTTGAAGTCCACATGCCTTAAACTGGTCAAGGTTGGGAAACACTGCTATAGATGGCACAGAATACAGATGGCTGCAACAGCAGAACCCTGCTTCCAAATCCGTGGACAGGAATCACCTTGGTGGGAAAAGATGGAAGGAGAGAGAGGATGACCAGCTGGAGGAGGAGGGATATTCAGAGACAGTAGCGATGGGGACATCGTTGCCCCCCCAAAAATAGTCCAGTTTAGGAGCCGATTGCCATGGAGAAAAAACTATGGGGTCACTAAGAGCCAACACAGACTTGATGACCCATCTTCAAACAAACGGACATTTTGCAATAATTGGCAGATTGCAATTGTCAGTGTAGGCGTCAGCTGTGAACACAACTCCAGGCTGCTACAAGCCAAACGTTTGTGGCAATGTGGGAAAGAGAGGAAGGGAAGCAACGGGCTTCGAGGGGCCAGGTCTAAAAGGGAATGGCATCCCCCACGGAGGGTCAACCCCTCGGATGCTGCTGCCGTTCCACTTTGCAGTCAAGTCCCTCCTCCAGCGGCCCCATCCAGACCATCGGAGTGGCTTCTGCCATGTTGGAGCCCAGCTGCCTGCTTAAGTTGGGGGACGGGATGTCCAGCCCTGGTGCCCCACATCAGCTAGAACCTACGTGGGCGGGGGGGGGAACTCATTTTCTCAAGGGGCCACGTGAGAAACTGGAGCCGTCGTGGAGGGCCGAACTAACATGGCCTGTGAAGACGATATGCAGACATGCACGCACATCCGCACATCGAGAAAAAAAACGCAGTCGCCTTCAAACTACACAGTCCTCTGATTACAATAGTTCATAAAAGGAGATAAAACTCAATGTATTACTTAGCAGCAGAAATTTTGGGCTCAGTTGTCAAGTCAAGCTGTCCTCAACTTGCAACAGTTAATTTAGTGACCGTTCGAAGCTACAAAAGCACTGAAAAAAGGGACATATGATCATTTTTACACTTATGACCGTTGTAGCCTTTTGACGTGTTCAAAATTCAGAAACTCAGCAACTGATCCACTGCTGTGTCCCCAAGGTCATGGGGTCCCCTTCTCTGACCAGCAAAGGCAATAGGGGAAGCCAGATTCACTTAACAACAGTGGCAAAAAGGTCGTAAAATGGGACAAAACTCACTTAGCAACTCTCTCGCTTAGCAACAGTGGTCATAAGTGAAGGATATTTGTAAAAGCAATCCATTCAGGCTGGACAGGGCAGTCAAAAGGCCAGATGTGGACCAGGAGCCGTAAAATGGCCAGGTCTGCCCTTGGGCGTTAATGGTTCAAGGGACCCCTCCCAACTTGAATAGAATAGACTAGACTAGACTAGACTAGACTAGAATAGAATAGACTAGACTAGAATAGAATAGAATTAAAATTAGATTAGATGAATAGAATAGAATAGAATTAAAATTAGATTAGATTAGAATAGAATAGAATTAAAATTAGATTAGATTAGAATAAAATTAAAATTAGATTAGAATAGAATAGGATAGGATAGGATAGGATAGGATAGGATAGGATAGGATAGGATAGCATAGAGCTAGAAGGGACCTTGGAGGTCTTCTAGTCCAGCCACCCCCTCAAGCAGGAGAACCTATACTATCTCAGACAAGTGACTGTGTAGCCTCTTCTTGAAAATCTCCAGTGATGGAGCGCCCACAATTTCTGGTGGCCAGCTGTTCCACTGGTTAATTGTTCTCACTGTTGGGAAGTTTCTCCTTAATTCCAGGTTGCTTCTCTCTTTGGTCAGTTTCCAACCATTGTTTCTTGTCCTTCCCTCTGGCGCTTTGGAGAATAGTTTCACCCCCTCTTCTTTGTGGCAGCCCCTCAGATACTGGAACGCTGCTGTCTTGTCTCCCCTATTTCTTCTTTTCTCTGTGACTCTGTGGACAGTATGATGAAGAGGGGCAGGATGGCTGAAGGTCTCTGACCTTTAATTGGCCGGCATCTGACAGCAATGACCTTGGAAGGAGAGTTTGATAAGCAGCAGATAATCTGAGATAATCAAACCAGGAAGAAGTGACGGGCTCGGTAGGCAGAGCGATGGCCCAAGACTAGCCGAACCAGTTCCAGAGCTGATATAAGCTTGCCTGTGTGTTTTGAAGCTTCTCCAACCTCTCACCTGCAAAAGCCTTGCTCCCGTGACCCATAATCCCCAGCCAGTAGAATCCTGACCTACCCCTGGAATTGCAGAACTTGAAATCCAGGAGATTCAGAAGACCCCAAATTGGGGAAGACCATACAGGGCAAAATGGCCATTCATCAAAAGGCTTTGAAACCAAATGCACAGCTGTAGTATAGGTGGTACCTTGCTCAATAGTAGCAACTAGGAGAGGGATCTTGGAGTCCTAGTGGACCATCCCTTCAATACGAGCCAGCCGTGCGCTGCAGCTGCCCCAAAAGCCAACACAGTGCTGGGCTGCATTAGCAGAGGGATAGAATCAAGATCACAGGAAGTGTTAATACCACTTTACAAGGCCTTGGTAGGGCCACACTTGGAATACGGCATCCAGTTTTGGTCACCACGATGTAAAAAAGATGCTGAGACTCTGGAAAGAGTGCAGAGAAGAGCAACAGAGATGATTAGGGGACTGGAGGCTAAAACATATAAGGAAAGGCTGCTGGAATTGGGGATGTCTAATTTAACAAAGAGAAGGTCGAGGGGGGACATGATAGCTGTGTTACAGTATCTCAGGGGTGCCCCAAAGAAGAGGGAGTCAAGCTATTCTCCAAGGCGCCTGAAGGCAGAACAAGAAGCAACGGATGGAAACTAATCAAGGAGAGAAGCAACCTGGAACTAAGGAGAAACTTCCTAATAGTGAGCACAATTAACCAGTGGAACAGCTTGCAACCAGAAGTTATGGGTGCTCCTTCCTTGGAGCTTTTTAAGGGGAGATTGGACAGCCATTTGCCTGAAATGGTATAAGACTTCCTGCCTGAGCAGGGGTTGGACTAGAAGACCTCCAGGGTCCCTTACAACTGTGTTATTCTGTATAATCTGGGCAGATTTTCCTGAGTTGGTTGAGAAAAAAAACTAGGTATGGACTTCAAGGGGGTACTACCAAGGCTTTTCCTGGACCCCAAGCCGGCCCAGGGTTCAGACCCAGCGCCACAAAGGGCAATTGCCCCCAGATCTCCATCCCAAAGACCCCTCCTCAAATGCCAGTTTGCCTCTTTGGTAGACAGGGAAATAATTCAGCTGCGTTGAATGCAAAGGTCCTCCAGTTACAGGACTTCACTGAGCCTGGCAAATGCAGCCGGAAGCTGTGATGGGCCTTCACTTCAGCCCTTACCTGGTGGAAGGGGTGGGAGGTGCAGTACCCTGGGGGTCCGTGGGGCTGGCAGCAGTAGGGGCCGGGCTGCTCCTCCAGGGGGGCTGTTTTCAGCCTGGCATGGGCCTCCTGTGGGGAAGAGAATGTGGGGGTCCTTGAGATCTCCCCAAAGGACAAAACCCTCTCCTGCCCAGGCCAGAGAGATGTAGGAGCCAACCTAGACCCACGTGGCAGAAACCCAGGGGCCCCGGAGCACGGATGAAGCCCACCCGGCTTCTTGGCCTCCATCACCCATCATCCCCTGCTCCTGCCCTCAATTTTAGGGTTATCTGCTATCGTATCTAGTTCATGCAGCTCTGGGGGGGGGGTTTCCTTCAATCCAGGGGGAGGGCACAGAGGGATCAGTGCCCACCCACCCACCCACCCTTGCAGACCTGTCCCTGTCTGCCACCCTGAGCATAACATTACAGGCACTCCTCGGCTTGCCATGCTTCGTTTAGTGACCGTTCGAAGTTATAACAGCACTGAAAAAAGTGACCTATGGCTGGTTTTCTCTGTTAAGAGCATCATTTTCAGGGTCACGTGATCAACATTTGGCCGCTGGGCAACTGGCTCGTATCGGTGGCTATTGCAGTGTCCCGGGGTCGTGTGATCCCCTTTCAAATTTCTGTGGCTAAGCGAGACCGTCGTTAAGTGAGTTTTGCCCCATTTGATGACTTTTATTGCAACTGGTTGTTAAGCGAATCACTGAAGTTGATAAGTGAGTAACCGGGCGTTGAGTGGATCCAGCTTGCCCCGTCAGCGCCACTTGGCAGAAGGTGGCAAAAGGGGATCACGCGACACCCCCGGGACACACTGCGACCGTCGTAACTCTGAGCCAGCGGCCAAGAATTTTGATCACGCGACCGCCGGGACACTGCAAGGGTTGTGAGAGTGAAAACCGGCCATAAGTTCACTTTTTTCAGGGCTGTTGTGACTTTGAATGGTCGGTAACAACTTTGAGCGGTAAATGAAAATATATAAAAAAGCAAGAATAAAGTGTTCAGGAAATTTAATGTAACCCTTCAGGAATGCAAACAAAACTTTGATGCAATACGGACGCCTGCCTTGGGAGGGATGGGGGTTGGGGCTGGACTAGATGACCTCTGAGGTCCCTTCCAACTCCAGGCTCCTGCCCCCCTCTCGGGTTCAGCAGTTGGGGGGGTCTTCCGGAGGGGGGAGGGGGGGAGGGAGAGACCCTGGCTGGGGGGGGGCTAGATAGTTGAGCCCCAGGCTGCGGAGGCCACTAGGAACCAAGCCCATCGTCCCCGGCGCTGGCTTTCAGCGGGCCACCCAGAGGACTCACCTGGGCCGGCGGCAGGTGGGGCTCCTGCCCGAGGCTGCTGTGCGGCGTCCCGCTGCTCCAGGCCGGATCGGGGCCCAGGTGGGGCAGCTGGGCGGGAAAGCCGTCGAAGGCGTCCTGGGCCGCGCCGGCCGGGAAGGGCTGGCCGGCCTCCCTCGCCAGGGCCAGCCGCGCCTCGGGGAAGGGCTCCGCCGGCCCCGGCCGCTGGTAGGGGTGGAAGGGGCTCCGCCGGGCGCCCCCGGGGAAGCGGCCGCAGGGCGCGGCGCCCCCGTCCTCGTAGGCGGAGCGGCGGGGGGGCTCGGCCGGCGGCGGCACCTCGTAGGCGGCCGTCTCCCGGGGAAGGTGCTGGCCGGCGGGGAAGCGGGCGAAGAGCTGCTCCGGGCAGGGCGGGGAGGCGGCGGAACTGCGCGGGGATCCAGGAGGGCTTCGGTCCGCCCGGCCGTGTCCGTCGCGGGGCTGGCGGTGGAAGCCCGGATGCGCCTGTGGGGAAGAGCCGCGCTGGGGTGTGAGGGACCCCGCGAAGGGGAGGGGGAGGAGAGGAGAGGACGAGGGGGGCAGAAGGGAAGGGAGAACATAGAATGGAGTGGGGTAGAGTAGAGTAGAGTAGAATAGAATAGAGTAGACTAGACTAGACTAGACTAGACTAGAATAGAATAGAATAGAATAGAATAGAATATAGAATAGAATAGAATAAGGAATAGAATAGAATATAGAATAGAATAAATTAAAACAAGAATAGAATATAGAATAGAATAGAATATAGAATGGAGTAGAATATAGAATAGAGTAGAATATAGAATAGAATAGAATAGAATAAATTAAAACAAGAATAGAATATAGAATAGAATAGAATAAGGAATAGAATATAGACTAGAGTAGAATATAGAATAGAATAGAATAAATTAAAACAAGAATAGAATCTAGAATAGGATAGAATAAGGAACACAATAGAATATAGAATATAGAATATAGAATAGAAATTTGGTGGGCAGCTGGAAAAAGCTTGCAGGGGGAGGGAGGTATTTCAGCTTGGCAAGGGGAAGACCCCTCCTAAACCATGCGGTCCTATCTGGCACCACCCCCACCCCTGGTTCCCAGAGGAGGGGCGGCCTCCGTCCCACCCCCTCCCCAACTACATCAGCCCTGTTGCCCTGCCCAGCTCAGCAGAAAGACGGGAGAGCTCAGCTTTTTTGGGATGGGGGGCTTCAAGGACCCCCCTTCCTTCCATCCCTGGGCTGTCTGGAAAGGAGGCCAAGCAGCGATCCTCACCTGCTGGGCAGGGGACACGGTCTCTTCGCAGGCCTGCATGGCGTTTCCACGTGGGTTGCTCTCCAGGGGATCCAGAGAAGGAAACTTGATCCTGGCTTGATCCTGGAGCAAGGAAACCATTGCAGGACTCAGCCAGGAATCTGGGGCAAGAAAAAACAGGACGGGATCAAGGAAGTAAATCACATTTTTTGGGGGGGGAAGGGCTGCTGGGTTCGAGCTCTGCTTTGAACCCCCCCCCAATTCAAAGCAAGGCCCTTCCAGAGAAAAATATTCCTAGCACCCCCATCTCTTCATCCTCCCTCACCAACCTCTGGCAAAGCAACAGCCCAGCGCCCCTCCTTCAGGGAGATTGTGGGGGGGGGGTCTAGAAACATGAAATATACATAAATAAATAAAAGAGATGCCAAGATAAGCCATTTGTCACCAGCGTAGGCAGGGCTGAGTCCCAGGGCGGGCAGCAAGGAGGACGGGTCCGGAGAAGACAGGTAGCGACGGGGGTGTCGTACGGAGGAGCAACAACCGGGAGGCCCTGAGTTCTAGTCCTGCCATAAGCATGGTATGCTGGCTGGGGAATTCTGGGAGCTGATGTCCACATATCTTTAATGTTGCCACGGTTGAGAAACGCTGACTTATATGATGCCGCTGCTATAGGGCAGGGGTCCCCAACTTTGGCCACTTTATGACTTGTGGACTTCAACTCCCAGAATTCCCGAGCCAGCTATGCTGGCTCGGGAATTCTGGGAGTTGAAGTCCACAAGTCGTAAAGTGACCAAGGTTGGGGACCCCTGCTCCAGGGCAGATAAAAAGAAAAAAGAAATCCTCTGTGGAACTCCCATCCACCTGTTCATCCCCTCCCCCACATAAACACACAACAGGGGGCAACCTTCCGCTGGGCCGGGACTTTCCCCCCCCAACACCTGGAGAGTTGTGGGCCCGGCAAGGGAAGTGTGTGTGTGCAGGGGGGGGCGCTGCTACGAGATGGGAGCGCGAACCCTCCGCAAGGGTGCAATACGCACCGGGGAGGAGACCCCAAAGAATCCTGGCGCTCCGCTGGCTGCTGCTCCCCCGTTTCCCCCAAGGCGAACAGGGGGGGGGCAAAAAGCCCCCCCTCCTCAGCTTCTGTAGTTCAAAGGGGGCGGCAGGCACACGCGGGGCGGGCCGAATCGGAAAACCAGAGCGACGGGGGGGGCGCATTCCAAGCCGGCGAGGGCTGCGCGGAGCTGGCGGCGGTGCGCACACGCTTCCACTTGTCGGGGGTGGGGGGAACGAGGGGGGGGTCGCCCCTGGATCCAGCTCCTGCCGACAAGGCTGGCGGGGATGAAAAACGCCCCCCCCTTCCCCGGTGTCTCAAGGCAGGCCGCGGCAAGGGAGCCGAGCTCACCTGGTAGACCAGGTGAGCCAAAGCGAAGGGGGCGGGGGGGCCTAATCCAGCCCCAGGAACACAAGGGCCGATTGGAAGACACCTGTCTGCGGAACGGGGGGCGGGGGGGGCGATTTCCCCTGGGATTTCCCCTCTCCCTGCCTGGGAAGGAGATCAAAGGCGAGCGCATTTGCTATCCCGAAGGAAAAGACCCCGCCGCGAATCGTGTCCCGCTCCGGGCATCCGAGAAACTGGAAGGGGCCTCGGAAGGAGCGGGAGGGGGCGACAACCAAGGCCCGGGAAAAGACGGGGCGGGGGGGGCTCCGGGTCCTCCACCAAGAGACACCAGGAATCGTCCGGTGGTCAGACTGGCGTTAAAACCGTTTAATGACATTAAAATGCAAAGGCTGAGCGGGTCTCTGGCCAAGACCCCCCCCCTCCCACCCTAGACAGGGATCCCGGCCTTCGGTGACCGGAGTCTGACCGGGGATGGGAGAGGGCAGGTGGACGGGGCGCCCGCTGGCCCGGGCGGCGGAGGCTCCCGGCGCCGCTGGGGGGGGCTGCAGCAGAGTCGCCCCCCCCTCCGCTTCTCGGGGCTTCAGGGCGGCTCTCTGCGCTGGGCCGGGCCGGGCCGGGGGGGGTCTCCCCGGCCCCACGGGGACCCAGACGCCCCGCTGCCCTCCCGGCCCCCTCGCCACGCCTGGAAGACCCGTTCAGAGGGGGACCCCCGCTCTTCCCGTTCCCGGTCTGGAGGAGGGACGGATACTCGGGCGGGGGGCTCCCCGGGGGCCCCTGAAGCGCCGGACGGAGCTGCAGCCTCCGGGCCCCAGCGGGCGAGCTCTGCCGCCCTTCGCCCGGGCTCCGCGTGGCTTGGCGGGCGGGGAGCGGCTCGCCGGCGCCGGGCCTGACCGCAAGAACCCGCCGCCCCGGTTGCCGGCTCGCTCGCTCGCCCGCCCGGCCTCCGGGGCTGCAGGAGCGCTCCGTCCTCGCTGCCGGCCGCCCGCGGCTGCCGTCCGTGTCAAGAGCGGGCGGCGCCTTTCAGCCGTCGGAGCCGTCCGGACCGCCTGCGCCGCGGTCCCGCTTGGCCCGCGCGTCTCCCCTTCCAGCCCCCTCCTGACCCAGAGAGGGGGGGCAGAAAACGGGGGGCGGACCGGAGAGCCCCCCTCGAAGAGGCCCCGAACTTGTGACGTTGCCGTTACTGTGATTGTGACTGCACAATTAGAAGTTCTGTAGCCCCTTTTCACGCACAGCTCACCAAAATGGGGTCCCTTTTAAGAAAGCTGTCGAGGGGCCACCTTTGGCTTTTTGGCTATCCTAGACTGACATAACTCTCCTACAATATGATAATCCTGTTGTTGTCGTTGCTGTTGTCACTGTCATTGTTGTTATGGGCTCCAGTTGCCCCCCCCCCAGAATCCCTTTGCCTCAGTCCAGATGGTCTCCATACTTGTAGGGCCCCAAATGTCCAGCTAGGGACTCCTAATCAGGTTCCACTGATTTGGCCAAGGGGGGGAGGGGTCTCCTTCCTGCTTCCTCCCCACAAGGGGCAGCTGGAAGAATAAATAGTCCAGTGGTTCTCAACCTGTGGGTTGGGACCCCATTTGGGGTCGAACAACCATTTCACGGGGGTCACCAAACAACGCAGTCCACCATTTTCCCCCCCCCTTTTCCTTAGCTGTGCTACTCCCTTTTATTCTACTGGCTTTTGAAAGCCAATAGAATAGACTCTCTTGAATAGAGTCTAATTCTATTGGCTTTCCAAAGCCAATAGGAATTGTCCAGGCTGTCTCTGCCCTGCTGAGCCCACCAAAAGTCCCATTCTGCAAACGGTGCTGCACCGGTTGAGTAGTCCTCGACTTACGACCGGTTGAGTAGTCCTCGACTTACAATCGGTTGGGGGTCGCGGCATTAAAAAGGTTGAGAACCACTGAATTAGAGTAATATTTTTATCGTCACTTTGAATGTACCCTAATCGGCATACATTAAAATGAAATTTCGTTGCATTCAGTTCTCAAAGGCTCACCCCTCCAATATACACCACATAGCTATGACAATAAATAAAGAAGGAAGGAAGGAAGGAAGGAAGGAAGGAAGGAAGGAAGGAAGGAAGGAAGGAAAGAAAGAAAGAAAGAAAGAAAGAAAGAAAGAAAGAAAGAAAGAAAGAAAGAAAGAATTATGCATATACCACATCTATGCCCACACTGGGAGATAAATGCCAGCAGGGTCAGGTACCCTGAAGGCAAGGGAGGGGCACAGCTGCAGACCCCAGGAAGGCCCAGCTTGCCGTTTCTACCAAAGAAAATGGTGGCATCTGGTTGCCCCCCCCCCAGCCTTCCCCCCAAAGCTCTGCAGTTGGAAAGTGTGAAGGGGGGAAACGGGGGTTTGGTCAGGGCTGTCACTGGTGCCCCCCAGGATTGAAGGGTGCCCATTGGTTGCTTCCTGTAGGGAAGTCTGGCACAGAACGGCACCGTTCACGCCACAAACTTCTGAAACGAATCTGGGGTGCCGGAACTGCAGCCCCTAAAGCCGCGGAAGGACAAGGAATAAGGCCGACGCTGGTCAAGCTTAGCAAGGTGTGTGTGTGAATGTGGCCCTGGGACCAGGGTCTTCGCTGTGGGATGCTGGGAAGAGGAGTGCAAAGGGGGCCACTGAAAGGGGGGGGCTTTGTGTGCATTTTAGGGGCACACACACGCTCCCGTTCCCAATAAACGTGGAGCATTCAAAGTTACAACATTACTGGAAAAAGGGGCTGATGACTGTTTTTCACACTTGTGACCGTGGCAGCCTCCCCCGGTTATGTGATTTATACTGGGGCGCTTGACAAGTGGTACCTATTTAGGACGGTTGCGCAGGGTCTCCGGGGGGATCACAGGATCCCCTTTTGCCACTTTCTGACAAGCAAAGTCCATGGGGAAGCTGGATTCACTTCATAACCGTGTGACTAATTTAACGATGGCAATGTTTTGCTTAATAACGATGGGAAAGAAAAGTCGTAAAATGGGCCAAAACTCACTTAACAAATCTCTCCCTTAGCAACAAAAATTTTGGGATCGATTGTGGTTGTAAGTTGAGGACTAGAAGCAAAAGTGTAGTAACAGTTATCCAGGAGAGAAAATGGTTCTCCTGCTGGAGCAGGGGGGTTGGACTAGAAGACCTCCAAAGTCCCTTCCAGCTTCTATTCTATTCTATTCTATTCTATTCTATTCTATTCTATTCTATTCTATTCTATTCTATTCCATATTCTATTCTATATGCTATTCTATTCTATTTTCCTATTCTATTCTATTCCTTATTTTACTTCTATTCTATTCTATTCTATTCTATTCTATTCTATTCTATTCTATTCTATTCTATTCTATTCTATTCTATTCTATTCTATTCTATTCTATTTTCCTATTAAATTCTATTCCTTATTTTAATTCCATTCTATTCTATTCTATTCTATTCTATTCTATTCTATTCTATTCTATTCTATTCTATTCTATTTTCCTATTCTATTCTATTCCTTATTTTAATTCTATTCTATTCTATTCTATTCTATTCTATTCTATTCTATTCTATTCTATTCTATTCTATTCTATTTTCCTATTCTATTCTATTTTCCTATTCTATTCCTTATTTTAATTATATTCTGTTCTGTTCTATTCTATTCTATTCTATTCTATTCTATTCTACTCTACTCTACTCTACTCTACTCTACTCTACTCTACTCTACTCTACTCTACTCTACTCTATTCTATTCTATTCTATTCTATTCTATTCTATTCTAATTTCTAGCTGCCAGCAGCTATCCCACCTGGGGTGGGGTCTGGTCATTCTTTATCCTTCACCTCCTCCCTTTCAAGGGGGGAGCTTCTGTCCAGTTTAATGTCATCCCACAGAGACACAAGACGGTTTTTCAAAAGACAGCTGAACTTCGTTGGTTTTTTCCTTGAAAACATTTCACTTCTCATTAAACCTTTCCATTCCCCACCATTCAGTCAGAACTGAAGAAGCTTCTTGGATGAGAAGTGAAATGTTTTCAAGGAAAAAAACCAAGAATGTCCAGTTCGAAAAAAAGCATCTTTGGGGACAATGGTGACTCGGAGGATGTAGAATTTCCATAGACATCCTAGAGAGAAAATGGCTGGCCTAATTTCTAACTGCCGTTCAATTTCCAGGTCCTTTTCTGCTCTCACGTCTGGCAGAATATAACAGAATACTATAACAGAGCTGGAAGGGACCTTGGGAGGTCTTCTAGTCTAACCCCCTGCTCAGGTAGGAAACACTATACCAGGGGTAGGCAACCTTGGCTCTTTTATGATTCGTGGACTTCAACTCCCAGAATTCCTGAGCCAGCATGGGGGAACTATGGTCCCCCCATGACTGGTGGACTTCAACTCCCAGAATTCCTGAGCCAGCATGGGGGAACTATGGCCCCCTTTATGACTTGGGGACTTCAACTCCCAGAATTCCTGAGCCAGCATGGGGGAACTATGGCCCCTTCATGACTGGTGGACTTCAACTCCCAGAATTCTTGAGCCAGCATGTGGGAATTATACCCCCCCCCTCATGACTCATGGACTTCAACTCCCAGAATTCTTGAGCCAGCAGGGGGGGAACTATGGTCGCCTCATGACTTGTGGACTTCAACTCCCAGAATTCCTGACCCAGCATGGCTCAGCTTGGAAACCTCTCCCTTCCCCCTCAGCATGGCTGGCTCAGGAATTCTGGGAGTTGAAGTCCACGAGTCATAAAAGAGCCAAGGTTGCCTACCCCTGCATTATACCATTTCACACAATTTATCCCCTTAAAAACGTCCAGTGTTGGAGCATTCACAATTTCTGGAGGCAAGTTGAGCATTATTTATCCTTGGACATACTCCCCCTCCCAAGAGTTGGAAGGGACCTTGGAGGTCTTCTAGTCCAACCCCCCCTGCTTGAGCAGGAGATCTTACTCCGGGGGTCTACAACGTTGGAACATTTAAGACTTGTGGATTTCACCTCCCCCAGTTGAAGGGGGAGCATTTTTTGCTAAAATGAGCAGGCAGTGAGTGGGTGGCCCCCAAAGGCCCCACCTTCTGACTCATCCCTGGGATGTTTCTTTGGAACAGGAGCTGGACACCCAACTCTGCCCGCGGAGATGCCCCGAGGGAGGGACTGGCTCTGCAAGGTTTGATCCTGCAGGGGTGGATGTAGCCCCTGCAGGCAGCCGGCCTCACGCCCATTTTCTGCAGAAGGGAGGATGCGTTGATAAGGAGGCCACCAACTGCTGCCCAGAACTGCACAGCAAGGAGAGGGCCACGCCTGGGCCCTATCTGGGCCCCAGATCTGCACACCTCAGGGAAAACATCTGCCCAGCTGTGGCACTGCGGCATCCCTTCTTGTTCCCCTGGGGTCTTCACTGCTCTGACACCACCCCCACCCCTCCACATGCCATGTGAGCACAAGAGAAGACCTTGACCATTTGGCCAGGCCTGGAAGAAAATCTTTGAAGCTTCTTGCCCACGAAGGCCAAACATCTGGAGGACCCAGCTGCAAAAAGCCAGGCCAGTCTTTGAGCAGGAGTTGGGTGGGATATGGGCAGGGAGCATCATAGAGAATAACAGAGTGGGAAGGGATCTTGGCGGTCTTCTAGTCCAACCCTGTGCTCTAGGGGTGTCCAACCTTGCAAGTTTTGTGGACTTCAACTCCCAGAATTCCCCAGCCAGCATAGCTGGCTGGGGAATTCTGGGAGTTGAAGTCCACAAGTCTTAAAGTTCGCAAGGTTACCCTTACGCTATGCTGGGAGTTGAAGTCCATGAATCATAAAAGAGCCAAGGTTGCCTACCCCTGCGCTATACCATTCCAGACAAGTGGCTGTCCAGTCTCTTCTTAAAAACCTCCAGAGATGGAGCACCCACAACTTCTGGTGGCAAGCTGTTCCATTGCTTAATTTTGCTTAAGTCTACATTTAAACAGCCAGCAAATCTCAAAGAATCTGGACAGAAGCAAGTCAGCTTGTTTAGTCGCAACTGATCAGAAGGCCCCTGGACCTCCCGCCATTCCAGCTGCTTCTTCTGTCTCTCTGGTTACACTCCCCCCCCCCAAAAAAACCCCCAGAAACCCCCCTGAGATCAGAGAGACGGAAGGAAGATCTTCGCAAAGCCCCCAGGACGAGAGGGGGGTAAGAGCCACCAGCCCTGGGGTAAGAAATTCCTAATTGTGGTGGGCAAGCAAGGGAAGACTTAGGTTGCCCCTTGCACCCTTCATTGCTGTGGGCACCTCTGCCAAAGCATCGCTGTCCCAGCAGGTGACAGACGTGGCCTTCAGAAGTGGAGAAAAACTCAAGGTTTACGCAGATTCGCCGTCCTTCAGGGGTGCTTCTCTAAAAGGCAACTGGAATTTTGGGGTTTTCTTCCTTGAAAGAAGAAGAACCAAAGAAGCTTCCCAAATTCCAGTATCTCAGGGGCTGCCCCAAAGAAGAGGGAGTCAAGCTATTCTCCAAAGCCCCTGAAGGCAGGACAAGAAGCAACAGATGGAAACTGATCCAGGAGAGAAGCAACCTAGAACTAAGGAGAAACTTCCTGACAGTGAGAACAATTAACCAGTGGAACAACCTGCCTCCAGAAGTTGTGAATGTTCCAACACTGGAAGTTTTTAAGAAGAGACTGGACAGCCATTTATCTGAAATGGCAGGAGGGTCTCCAGCTTGAGCAGGGG
>NW_024098441.1:415000-432647 GCF_016545835.1 Crotalus tigris | reverse complement strand
TTTCTTGATTAGGTATTTTTTGGTCTTCTTCTTCTTCTTCAGCTTTCTTTCTTTCATCTGTTCTAGCTTGCTTGCATGTGATCTTAACTTGCTGATCTTATTTTCTAGTCTAACCTTCCATTTTTGTGGTGCACTGTTTGTTTTTCTTCTTTGTTGATTTTGCATCCCAGGTATTCAGTTATAACTGCAGCTGTGCTGTACATTAGTTTGTTTGTTTCTTGCAGTGAATTGGTGCTTATACTTGCTATTGCAGTATTTGCATCTTTTAATGCTTGTGCTAGCTGTTTCTTTGGAACAAGCTTCAATGCAGGCAGCCTTATTCTGTTGTTTTTGTGCTGTTCTAGATGCTCAATTATTCTTTGTTTCAATTCTTTTATTTCTTTAGTTAGAGGGTTTTGTTCTTCCTGAGGAAGAGGTGCCTGGTTTCCAAATGATAACAGTTGTATATCTCTACTGGATTCTTTCACTGCCAACTCCCCCTGGTTTGCCTCTACATTCTGAATTACTTCTTGTAAGGCTTTGATTTCTTTGCCCTGGGTAAACCTTTGCAGTTCGTCCAATTCTGTTTCTGTAAATACTTTATTTCGTGTTATAAATCGGCGTTGATCTGCTAGTCTCTGTTCTGTTATTTCTGGTTCTGGATGTTGTTCTTTCCAGAATTCGTGCATTCGTTTTAGATATCCTCGTCTTGTTGGACTTGATCTGTAGTAACAGATCATTATTTCTTTGTTTTCCATCACTGTGTATCTGCGACGGGTAAACACCTTTTCTTCCAGTAGTTCTGCAGCTGCTGGCCCTGGTTGCTCAGCCAACAGTCCTGAGTCCTGTAACCCATTTTTCACCAGATATCCAGGAACTCCAATATCTATCGCGGACCTTGTTAACCCGGGCGACGTCCGAGCCGGTATGGCATTCTGCAATTTACGTCTCACCATATTTTTTATGGGAGAGACACTCTTTGTCTGACTACTCTGATGAGACCTGTCCAGTATGGTTGAACCTCTGGCATAGCTCTCATCTTCCTCAGAGTACACAAGCCCCACAACCCCGTCAAGGTAGTGCCTCACTGGTGGTTTTATTACTATTATTATTATTATTATTATTATTATTATTATTATTATGACCCAGGAAAGATTCTCTCCTTAGGTGTCCATGGTGGTCCATTGTCATCCACCCCTTCTTTTCTTCAGAAAAATCATCATCTTTGCATTATGTGGGGCACCAAATTCACATCTGCTCTCAAAATGTTGATGATCTGCTCTTCTGGGAACTTTGTCCATTGTCTGTTGCCTGCACTGAATCCAAACATCCTCGTTGGGTCTCTTGGGAATCTGTCCAAAGTGGGTTAAGAGCAAGCTGAATTGAGCAATTTCTATCCATCCTTACCAGAAGCCTCCATGGGCAGAGCAGAGGAGCAATTTTCCTTTTAGAATGTTATGAAACACTTAGAAGGCTAATTACATTCCTGCAAAGCAAATACTTTGTACTATAATGTACTTACCCATCTGGGTATTCAGATGTAACATTATAGAAGCCACTTCCACTAAAGTCATCATCATCTAAGGAAGCAATTATATTAAGTCAAGATTAAGATCAATAAAAGCAGGCAGCAAAAATGCTAATGTGTTTTAGATTTAAAAAGTTCTTCCATACAGATTTGTGTCTTTCTGAATGCAGTGTTTGTGCATAAATTAAATAATCCCCAATGTTGTTGTTTTTTTACTGCAGTTGCCCAGATAGTCATTAGTCAATGATTAACGTGGTCCTCTCTAAGCTGCTCCAGAATTATAATTCATTCAAAAATGCTCATTTTGAAAAATCAACTATTTCTCCATCCTTGTTTTCCCCACATTTTCAGAAATGCTTCTAGGCCTCCAATCACATTTTTTTTTTCTTAATGTTCTCTTGAAGAACAAAGAGGTTGATTTCAACTCTTGTGTCCTTCTGGGATGGTATTGTCTGAGCAAGTGGCAGGTATCAATGTGTTCATATTCTTAAATGTTCCATAAGAGTTTCTGAATAATTCCATCAGAAGCCATTTTTGTAAAAGCACCCTCTGAATGTTTGCAAAATGCCAATGCCTGCCCCATAACCCCAGGAGGTGGAGAAAGCACAGGGAGTCATGAACTGGTAGTAGAATTTGAATTTTGGAATAAGTTTATGAAGCATTATGAATACTATTTTTTCATAAATAGCACCCACAAGGAAAGAGAGATGATAGATAGATAGATAGATAGATAGATAGATAGATAGATAGATAGATAGATAGATAGATAGATAGACAGACAGGTAGGTAGTAGGTAGGTAGATAGATAGATAGATAGATAGATAGATAGATAGATAGATAGATAAACTTTTTGTCATTTTTTTACTGTGGGCACAATGACACACATTAAAAATGAAATTTAGTTGCTTGATCTCAAAGTGTATACATATATAACACACATTTAAACATACTATGAGATGATATCTAATATATGAGATGATATCTAATATAATTTACGTGCTGTTCCTACCTTCTATGTAATTAAATTCTTCCATTGTGCAAAATTGTTGTTTGTCTGTTTGGGGAAATTCAGATCCAAGTTAAGGAGGACAATTCAAGACACTACAATTTAAGAAGAAATACAATTATTTAAAAAAAGTCAACTTGACTGAAAAAAAAGTCAAAATAACATAAAGAACTCTGTTCTTAGATTCAACTTCAAAACCATGGCTAGTTTGCCGTCTTCAGAAAACACATGTAATCCTTCCTAGCTCTAAAACAATCAATCAAAATTCATTTAAAGCCCACGACCGAAGGCTGTCGAAAAACCATCAACACAAGGAGAAACTTCCTGACAGTTAGAACAATTAACCAGTGGAATAACCTGCCTCCAGAAGTGGTGAATGCTTCAACAGTGGAAGTTTTTAAGAAGAGACTGGACAGCCATTTCTCTGAAATGGTATAGGGTTTCCTGCCTGAGCAGGGGGTTGGACTAGATGACCTCCAAGTTCTCTTCCAATATCATCATCATCATTATCATCATCATTACAATAGAATGATCATAACAAAGGAATTTTAATGAGTTAAAAACTATGTTATTTCATCAAGTCATCTGAATAAAAACTGTTTGAGATGTCTTCGCATTTGGTTATGAGTGAGAAATATATAACCAGAAAAAAAAAACAAGAGAAAAAGGAACTTTCCTGTAAAGCTGTCAAAGATGGAGGTCTTGTCATTGATCATCAAGATTAACATCAGTGAGACAGTCCAAACAAGGTGCTCAGACTACGAATATTAATTCTAATACTAATCTTTATTGTGAGGTTCCCTTTTTCCAATCATAACACCAACAAGACAAGACAACAACTATAAACAAAGGATTAAAAATTGTGAGAAAATCTTTAAAAAGGTAGTAGATAACAATTAATAACTCGAGAATAGGTATAAGTGCTAGGTATAATGCCAGAAAAAAAGTTGAAAAACAAAGCATATAGTTGATTTTACATGTGATAATAGCGGCAAGAATCCTATTCGCACAATATGGGAAAAATGAAGAAATACCATCAGAGGAAGAAATAATTTAAAAAAATATTAGAACGTGCAGAAATGGACAGACTTACTTTGAGCTTGAAAGGAAAAGAAGAAACAGAATATTTTCAAACTAGGGACTTATTTTATCAATGGCTGGAGAAAAGAATAAAGGATGGGGAATTAAATTTGTATTAGTGAATGATAAACTCAGACAACACGTTTGTTGAATAAATACTCCTGAATTGTATGAAAAAAATTAATAAAAACTTTACAAAAAAAGTAACTTGAGAAGAATATATATATATATGTATGTATGTATGTATGTATGTATGTATGTATGTATGTATGTTAAATTTAGATTTTTGCCGATAAAGAATTAAAGGGAGACCAGTATAACAATTTTGAGCTATTTAGCTGTCATCAGCTAGCCATGCCCTTCTGAGATTCGAACCTGGGCCGCTTGCACTTTATATATATATAAAGATTTATTGGAATCAGAGATAATAGAACATGTCACATTATTCTGAAATAAAATTGCTGCTAAATTGAGTTCTGTTATTTGCCAGAGGATCCTGCAAGACTTGCTGATCCCATCCTGATGGTTTCCAAAGCCTATCCTGAACTCAAAAAAAAAAGGAGTACTTTGTAAATAACAATTACTGCATGAGAAGCTTTGCTTTTACTATTAACCTACCTGGTGATGATAGGAAGAATCTCCAGAGCAGACCAGCAGAATCTCAAGGATGATATTCTCGCTGGCCTCTATTTGATGGAGTTAGTTCCTTCTTCCGAGAAAGGGGAATTGAATTGGACCAACCTGCAAACTTTCTGGGGAAGGAAAAAAAGAACTTGTGCAATAGGCGTCTCTGACTTTTGCAACTTAAAGTGTTATCGCAGACAAGAGGCAAAGGAAATGCTAAAAATATGACCATATCAAAGGGATAGAGGAGTTTTAAGGTCACGAATTGAGATTCGGAATCACACGGTGACTTATGATATGAGAAATGGAAAGCTAACATAGCTTTCCAGAATCCTCTTGTTAGAACTGACATACTTAGAATTCGGGATAGATATAAAACAAGGACAAGATATGAAAACAAAGTACTGGAACATACCAATGGTCTTAAACATCAGGGTTGTCCTTCCTGATCACGTTGTTCTAATATTTAAGAGACCAGCTGTGGATCATACAGGAAACACAGGCTTGAAAGATGAGTGTTTTTTCCTGCCCATGTGAGATATATCAGATATGAGACATGCTTGTTTTACTGATAAAAAATGGCTGTTATGGAACATCTGCTAGTTTTGATTACCTTTAAAATCACATGATACTTTTTTTGGTAAGGAATGGTATAAAAACGTTGGAAAGCTTTTTTCCTTGTCACTTGATTTGGGAACTGTATAACCCCAAGGAGTCTATTCAGTACAGAATAAAATGTGTTTCATGTCCACCTTGGATGTGATTTGTTGAACTATAGATGCCAGGCAACCAACATCCTGTATTTCAAGAACTATAGATGCCAGGCAACCAACATCCTGTATTGGAACAGCAACCTTTGATCTTGCTCCATCTAGATCAGTCTAAGAGGAAGTCCCTTCTATTCACTGAATTTCTGATTTTTGATCTGAAGTCCAGAATCAAACATGCATTTGCACCCTGGAAAAAATGATCAAAATAGTAAATGCTTGCACTATTTCCTGGAGTCATTTTGAAAGCAAGGATTGGTTATTGTTTTTTTAAATAATAATAATAACAACAACAACAACATAACACCCCGGACTTAACAATTGTCAATAAGAAAGACAAAAAAGTCTGGATAGTGGACGTGGCAATGCCTGGAGACGGCAGAATAGGCAAGAAAGAACTGGAGAAGATAACAAAATACAAAGGCCTACAAATAGAAATAAAAAGACTGTGGCAAAAGCAAGCAAGGGTAGTACCAATAGTAATAGGCTCCTTGGGTGCAATCCCAAAACAACTGGAGCACCACTTGAACACCATTGGCATTGACGAATTCGCTATTAGTCAATTGCAAAAGGTGGCTTTACTAGGAACTGCTTCCATCCTGCGACAATATTTGTAATATCTGTAATATCTGTAATACAACTATAGATCCACATTTGCCTACCCCAGGTCCTGTGCGATGATCCGTAGTAGTAGTAGCAGTAGTAGTAGTAGTAGTAAAGTTGGAAGGGACTTTGGAGGTCATCTAGTCCAACCCCCTGCTCAGGCAGGAAACGCTATACCATTTCAGACAAATGGCTGTCCAGTCTCTCCTTAAAAACTTCCAGTGTTGGAGCATTCCCCGCTTCTGGAGGCAGGTTATTCCACTGATCAATTGTTCTAACTCTCAGGAAGTTTCTCCTTAGTTCTAGGTTGCTTCTCTTCTTGATGAGTTTCCATCCGTTGCTTCTTGTCCTGCCTTCAGGAGCTTTGGAGAATAGCTTCACCCCCTCTTCTTTGGGGCAGCCCCTGAGATATTGGTACACTGCTATCATGTCCCCCCTCATCCTTTTCATTTCTTGTAAATCACCATGTGAATCAGATCTCAATTCATGGCCTTTTAAATCCTGTGACTCTTTGATATGATCGTTTCTTTAAGCACCTCCTTTGCATCTTGTGTGGAAAAACAGCTTAAGTTACAAAAGTCAGAGATCCAAATGATAGAAGTAAAAGAAAGATCTTCAAAATTTAATACTGAAAGAGAAATTTAAAATTGAATTTGCTGCCGTGGAAATATACTGAGTAGAGAAGCTATGGTGGGAAAGAGGAAAGGTTAACATAAAGAAAGGAGGTAAAGGAAATATGTAGGCAAAAATAGCTGGGTCTTAAGAGTGGGAAAAGGAAGAAGAAAACATCTGTAATAGAAGATAACTAGCAAAACAGGAAAGAACCTATTTTTCTAAGAAGTCATAAAAAGGGGGCCGAATTCAGGCAACTGAGCATGCACAATTAATTGATTAATATTAACTGACACACCTTGCATAAATTATCTCCTAATTTTAATGTACAATAAACGAAACAAAAGGTCTTCACTGTGTCTTGGCTGGTTATTGGTCAGGCGAGCTTGCCTCTGGTCACGAAGGAAAGTAGCAAGGCGCACATAACACATATTACGCAAGTTCCTTTTTCTCTTTCTGAGAAAGATTGCAGCTCGGTTCAGCTCAATTCCCCTTTCTCACTGTGACTGCCTCAAGGGCGAAACATCTGGATTCACAGAAAAACATCTCCGCCTTCCCTTCTGAAAAAAAGAAAACTAGCTGGTCCTCTCTGGAGATGCTTCCTTTCTTCACCAGTTATGTCAGCAGTAAAGACCAGAGTTTTTGTGGTGGTCATTGTTCTTCGCAAAGTACTCGTTTTTGAGATCAGGATAAGACTTGGAAATCTTCAGGATGGGATCAGCAAATTTGACAGGATCCCCTAGCCAATAATGGGACTCAACTTCAATTTCAATTCAGAAGAGAGCTGGAAGGGATCTTGAAGGTTTTCTAGTCCAACCGCCTGCTCAAGCAGGAAACCCTACACCAGTGATGGTGAACATTTTCGAGACCGAGTGCCCAAACCACAACCCCACACCCACTTATTTATTGCAAAATGCCGGGGCTTCATCAGCATTGTCGTGCCCGCAGGGGGGAGGGGGGCATGGCCCACTAGGTGACCATGGCTGTGGTGGTCACAGCAGACTGGGGGGGCATGGCTGGGGTGGCCATGACCACCTTGATGTTGCTTGTGGAGGTGATGCCTATGGGGACCGGGCAGGGTTGGGGGAGATCCAGGGGGTCTCTGGTGGGTGGGGTGGTAGGCAGAAGGTTCATACTATGGGGTGAGGCAGGGGGCAGTGTGGGGTGCCATTACCGCAGGGCAAGGTAAGGCGAGGCGAGGTGAGACAGCAGCAGCCCCATTGGCCCCTGCACTCAGAGGTCAGCGAGTGTATGGGGACCAACAGTGTCCATCAACAGCCACAGCCTTCTGGCCCCTTGATGGACGCACTCTGGGGCTCCACAGTCCACTGCCAACACCAGGCCAGCCCTCCAGCAGCAGGCAAAGTAGGGAAGGGGAAAGGTGCATGATGCAGACCACTGGACACACCTACTCTGTCCCATCTGTTTCTGCTTGCGGTTGGAGAGCAGGTTGCTGCTGGTCATCTCGGCCCCCTCACAGATCTTGCCCTTGGCCCATGCATGGAGCCTGTTCCCTTTGCACACCAGACACATCTTGGCCCCACCACGGGATGCCACCGCCAGCAGCTCGTGCAGGTCCATTAGGCCACCACCCCGAGCAGCATCCCAAACCAGCACAAAGGAGGCGAAGCAGCCAGCTAGCAAGCTCGAGTAGAGGTGGTAGAACACACTCATGCCCAACAAGCCAAAGGCCACTCCAAGTAGGGAAAGCCAGTTCCCCATCGGCGCCATGCTCCCCCCCCCATCCCAGCTAGGATTGTGTGCCTCCCTCATCTCTACTGGGCCCGAGCGGCCATGACACCGATGGGGATCTGGCTTTCCCCGCTCAGGGTGGCCTTTTGCCTGGTGGCCGGGGCCATGCTCTACCATCTCTACATGGGGCTTCCTAGCCGACCACTTCACCTCCTTGCTACGCTAATGGGTTTCTCTGTGTGTGCTTGGGCTAATCTTGTTAGTTTTTACATTGTTTCTGTCAGGTGGGTATTTCCGCAGCCTCTAATCCAGTCGAGTTTTTTTATTGTTTACACAAAGTGCATGTTTTGTGTTTCTTGTCCCCAAGGCCATTTCCTTTGGCTAAATAGTTCTTGGCTGTCTGCCCAGAATTACATAGGGTGAGGGAGGAAGAGCAAGAGAGAAAAAAAAACCCTCTTCTTTGGTACTTTTAAATTTCAGCTTGACTTATCCTTTCTTGTAAAGGGAAATGGCTGTTTCCTTGAGGCATTTTCTTTCCCCCGTGTTTCCTGGACGAATCTAAATTTCTAACAGCTAGTTTCTGGGTCTGGGTTCCTTTTGAGATTTTTCTATTACTCCTTTTTGGAAGATCTGATTGTGCAGTATTTCTAAAGAAAATATTCTTCTGTCTCAGGGGTTTAGGTTGGTTAGCCCCCCAAATACTGGAATAATACTATCATGTCTCCCTTAGTCCTTCTTTTCTCTTGACGTTTTCCAAGGCAGCAGATGGTAGGAAACGAAACACTGGATGGAAATTAATCAAGGAGAGAAGCAACCTGGAATCAAGGAGAAACTTCCTAACAGCGAGGACAATTAACCAGTGGAACAGAAGCTGCCTTCCAAAATCGTGGGCGCTCCATCACTGGAGGTTTCAAAGAAGAGATTGGACAGTCACTTGTCTGAAATTGTATTTATAGGTCTTCTGCTTGAGCAGTAAGTTGGATTAGAAGATCCCAAGTTTCCTCCCAGCTCTATTCTGACTGACTGATTGCTCCAGGATTTTTGAAAGATATGGTGCAATGGTTCTGACATAATATCTGCCAGCATCTTCAGAACTCTGGGATGTAATCCATCAGATCCTGGTGATTTATATTTGTCAAGAAGAGACAGGTGTTCTTTTACCATATAAGGAACGGTTGCTAGAATTAGGTATGTCTAGTTTAACGAAGAGAAGGACAAGGGGGGACATGATAGCAGTGTTCCATTATCTCAGGGGCTGCCCCAAAGAAGAAGGAGTCAAGTTATTTTCCAAAGCATCTGAAGGTAGGACAAGAAGCAACAGGTGGAAACTAACCAAGGAGAGAAGCAACCTAGAACTAAGGAGAAACTTCCTGACAGTGAGAACAATTAATCAGTGGAACCGCCTGCCTCCAGAAGCAGTAAATGCTCCAACACTGGAAGTTTTTAAGAAGAGACTGGACAGCCATTTGTCCAAAATGGTAAAGGGTTTCCTGCCTGAGCAGGGGGTTGGACTAGATGACCTCCAAGGTCCCTTCCAACTTTACTACTATTACTATTACCATTTTCTTGCTTATTTTAATTTTAATTTTTAGTCTGTCCTTTAGGGTTAGGTTTTTGGTTGGTTGGGCTATAGTTTCTTTTTGCGTGAAGACTAATGCAAAAAATTAAGAGTTAAGCAGCTCTGCTTTCTCTCTGTTGCTTCTTAACTTGACTCTTAAATCTATCCAGCTATAGCAGGTTCTATTCTCACGCTAATGATTGTTAGCTGCTAACTTTTTTAATATTTTCCATTTTTAAAATTCATGTTTTGTACTTAACTGTACTGCGTTTCTGCTCTTTTGTATTGCGTTTGAGCTTGGCCTGTAAATAAATTCTGATTGCTTGATTGAAAGCTAGGAAGGGTTATTATGCCTGTTTTGTGAGGACAAAGGAATTTGAATTCCCTAAGAGCCCAAATCCTTTAATCATTTTGACAATCAGAAAAAAAAAATCGAGTTTGCTTGCTTTTGATCATTGCATTTCCTCTTAATTTACAGTGCCCCAGATTGTCCACCTTATCCATGGAGTTGAATGTTTCTAAGCAAGAAAACGACATTTTTTGCACAATGGAGCAGCAATTTAATTATTCATATGGTATGAACAGCGTATTATATATAATTTCCTTTCCTTTGTGGGTGCTACTGATAACTAAAACCTCAAGGGTTTATAATGCTTTGTGAGCTTATTCCCAAAATGAAATTTTAGCAGCAAATCACAAGTCACTCCTCTCCCATGCCTCCTGGAATTAAGCTTGCATTGATATTTTGAAGATATTCCATGGGTACGTCCACAAAATGTCTCCTAAGCAATTTTTTTTTCATAAAATAGTTTTCATGGGGAATGTAACTATTGAAAGAAAAGTCTTCATCGTGATTCAGTCCAAGCTGGGAATAAACATGGTGACTGCTTTAGAAAGAAGGTTGCAGTTTATTGAAGAGGAGAGCTGGATAACAAAGATGGCTCTGGCAGAAAAAAAAGTGAGCACATGTAGGGAGTGGGTTTTTATACCCGCTTGAGCCTTTTGTTTGGAGTTGTTTCCTGTTTCTGTTTGAGGCTCTTTCCTGTGTCATGTATTTTGACCTGTGTCCCTTTGGCATCTGTGAGTTAATCCTATTATATCATGTCTTAGACTTTGGGTGGGGTATGTAGATTTTAGGTGTCTTTGTCTTCTTAATCTTCTAGCTCCAATCTTCCTGGAGTTACATCTGCATTTCTATAGAACTGGTTTCTGCTTGGGGGAGGGAGACAGAAAAACTGGGCATCCTTTTCTGCCTCTTTAAGATCCTTTCAGGAAATATATTTTTCTGCCCTTTTAATATTTCCTTCTCTGGGGGGCTCTTTTCCCACATAAGAATGTTAACATGGTGTTATCTGCCATTTCCTATACACAACATCATCCCAGAATTGTCCTTTGAAAAGACACAAGGGATGAAGTCAATCTCCATGTACTTTAAGATTTTTTTTTTAAGTGACTTGAAGCCCAGAAGCATTTCTGAAAATGAAGGAAAAACAAGGGTGGGAAGAAAATTTTCCCTTTGAAGATGATTTTTTTTTAATTAATTACCAGGTTAAATATTTCTGGGGCAAGGACCTTAGTAAGCACCACCAAAACTGATTTTTCACCAGCGGCTCTCTGGGGTGACCACAGGAAAAATTATTGAGGATTCTTTTATTTATCTATACACAGACACAGAGACATAAAAACAAATTTGTAACTTTGGAAGATGTTTCCAAAATATATGTTTATTTTGACACTAATCATGATCTTTCTGTAACTTAGATTTAAATAACACAAGAGGCTTTGGTGCGTGGCTAACCTACTATTACTTGTAAGTATTTTATGATGCAAAATATTGTTTTGGAAGGAATTAAATTAGCTTTTGAATCGTTTCATCACATTCCAAAGGAAAATTCATCCTCTGCTCTGCTCATTGGAGCTGCTGGAATAGGAGCCTCTTCTGAAGGATGGAGACTGCCCAACTCAGCTTGTTTTTAACCCACTTTGGGTGAATGTCCAGAGACATCAGATTCCCAAGTGATTCAATGAAGATTTTTAGAGTAGAGTGGAGTGGAGTGGAGTGGAGTGGAATAGAATAGAATAGAATAGAATAGAATAGAATAGAATAGAATAGAATAGAATAGAATAGAATAGAATAGACTAGAATAGAAAATATGGAATGGAATAGAATAGAATAGAATAGAATAGAATAGAATAGAATAGAATAGAATAGAATAGAATAGAATAGAATGGAATGGAATAGAATAGAATAGAATAGAGCTGGAAGGGACCTTGGAGGTCTTCTATTCCCTGCTCAAGCAGGAGGACTTATACCATCTCAGACAAGTGATTGTCCAGTCTCTTTTTAAAAACTTCTAGCAATGGAGCACCCACGATTTCTGGAGGCAAGCTGTTCCACTGGTTGATTGTCCTCACTGTCAGGAAGTTTCTCCTTAATTTTAGGTTGCTTCTCTCCTTGATCAGTTTTCAACCATTGTCCCTCGTCCTTCCCTCTGGTGCTTTGGTGAACAACCTAGCCCCCTCTGCCTTGTGGCAGCTCCTCAGATACTGGAACACTGTTATCATGTCTCCCCTATTTCTTCTTTTCTTTTGACTAGCCAAACCCAAGTCCCGTAGCCGTTCTTTGTATGTTTTAGTCTCCAGACCTTTGATCATCTTAGTTCCTCTTCTCTGATTTTTTTCCAAACTCTCCACATCTTCTTTGTGATGTGGTGACCAAAATTGGCTGCAGTATTCCAGGTGTGGTCTTACTAGAGCTTTATAAAGTGGTACTAGTACTTCACGGGATCTTGATTCTTTGCCTCTGTTTATACAACCCAGGACTGTATTAGCTTTTTTGGCTGCTGCTGCACACTGCTGGCTCATAGTTAAGTGATCATCCACCAGGACTTAGATTTAGAGTAGGTGGCAGACAAGGGATAAAGCTCCCCAGTGAGTGGCTGATCTCCATTTGAGAATTACTAGGGAACCTCACTGATGAGTTGCATGAAGTTACTAGAGTTTTGATAACTACAGATTCTGATCTCCTAAAGGAAAGATGCTGTAGCACCAAATAAATAAATAAGAACTCTGAGGATGAAATAGTTACTATTAGGTACCTCACCTGTTTAGGGGACTGGAGGCTAAAACATGTAAGGAACGGCTGCTGGAATTGGGTATGTCTAGTTTAATGAAGAGAAGGATGAGGGGGGACATGATAGCAGTGTTCCAATATCCCAGGGGCTGCCCCAAAGAAGAGGGAGTCAAGCTATTCTCCAAAGTGCCTGCAGGCAGGACAAGAAGCAATGGATGGAAACTGATCAAGGAAAGAAGCAACCTGGAACTAAGGAGAAATTTCCAGACAGTGAGAACAATTAACCAGGGGAACAACTTGCCTCCAGAAGTTGTGAATGCTCCAACACTGGAAGTTTTTAAGAAGAGACTGGACAGCCATTTGTCTGAAATGGTATAGGGTTTCCTGCCTGAGCAGGGGGTTGGACTAGATGACTTCCAAGGTCTCTTCCAACTCTTCTACTACTACTACTACTACTACTACTACTACTACTACTACTACTACTACTACTACTATTATTTCAGCATTCAAGGATTTCTGAAACAAGGACTGATTTTCTTTTTTGTTTTTTGTGTTAACAGGAGTCATGGCTGGGAAGAATATTTAAGAGCTACTCCTACGCTTGATGTTTTAACACGAAACCTCATCAACGGCTCCATTGCCATTGTTTGTATTTTAGGCCTGATTGGAAATGGAGCAACAATTTATTTTTTAGCCTGTTCCATTAAGAGGAATTCTTTCACCACTTTCAGCCTGAATCTCTCTATCGCTGATTCGGGGGGCCTCACATTCTTTATTATTACAGCTATATTTGTGGCTGTTTTAACTCTCCATGAAACGACGAAACTTCTGGCAGTTTTTTTCTTGTTATTTTTTGAGCTTTTTCTCTTCACCTATTCTGCCAGCCAGTTTCTGCTGACGGCCATCAGCCTGGACAGGTGTGTGGCAGTCCTCTTCCCACTCTGGCATCGCTGCCATCGTCCTCCATATCTGTCCACCCTGGTTTGTTGCCTCATCTGGATCCTCTCCTTCCTGCTCTCTGCGGTGCACTTCATTCTCCACCAGACCAACAGCTCTGAAAGTTCACCTTTCCTTTATCAGCTGATTGTGAATGGTTTACTTTGTACCCCACTCATGGTTGTGTCTATTGGGACTCTCTTGATTCATATAAGGTCTAAATCACAACGCAATCAAAGGAAACCGCTCTCCGTTATCCTGCTGGCTCTCCTTTGCTTCCTCCTTTTTTCTCTTCCAATGGATGCCTTGTATGTCATTGAATATTTTGGTTCCTATAATCCCCTCCTCGTGACCGTTGGGATAGGATGTGCTGCTCTCAATAGCAGCATCAACCCCCTGCTTTATTTCTTTGTTGGGAGGAAGAAAAGAGGAAAGGACCAGCCAAGAGCATCATACAAGATTGCTCTGCAAAGAGTCTTCAAGGATGAATAGTAGGGCAGCCTGGAAGAATAGCAAGCTGCAAAGGAAGAACTTTCGTGAAGTTTTACTATCACTGTACATTCACGCTTGATAGCCATAAATAATATGTGCATTCATTTAAATCCTGAAACTCTCCATTGCTAATTTTGGGGTCCTCGCATCCCTCATTATGGCAGCTATATTTGTGAGGGTGTCAACTCTTTATAAAAAAAAACTTGCATTGTCCAAACCTTTTTCTTCTTGTTTTTTGAGTTCATTTCCTTCACCTATTCTGCTAGCCAGTTTCTGCTGACGGACATCAGCCTGGACAGGTGTGTTTGTCCTCTTCCCACTCTGGCATCACTGCCATCACCTGCCATATCTCGTCACTCTTGTTTGTGGCCCCATCTGGATCCTCTCCTTCTTGCTCTCTGCAGTGCACTTCATTCTCCACCAGAACAGAGGCTCTGGAAGTTCACCTTTGCTTTACCAGCTTATTGTGAATGGCTTATTTTGTACGCCTCTCATGGTTTTGTCTACTGTGAGCCTCTGGATTCACATGAGGTCTAAATCGCAACACAATCAAAGGAAGTTCCTCACCACCATCTTGCTGGCTCTCCTCTTCTTCCTCCTTTTTTCTCTCCCAAAGTATGCCTCATATGTCATTTATTATTTCAGTTTCCCTCATCCCGTCCTCTTGACAATTGGAATAGGAAGTGCTACTCTCAAGAGCAGCATCAACCCACTCCTTTATTTCTTAGTGGGGAGGAAGCAGAGGGGAAAGAGTCAGCCCAGAACATCCTTGAAGGTGGCTCTTCAAAGAGTCTTCAAGAATGAGCAGCAAACATGAAAGAGCACCAGTTGTATGTATGTCTGGTTGGAGGCTAGAAATAATAGAGGAGAATAAATATGGAAAGGTCAAAAGTGAAAATATGTGTATAATAATGTATAATAATAATAATATGAATTATTCTTAGTAAGAAATAGAGCATGAAGGAAGAAAAATGTAAATAAGAAATAATGGGGCTATAAGGACAAATATTTAAAGAAGAATAAGGGGGAAATGTAAATATTAGATTATCGTTACGTAATTGCTGTAAAAAAAAGGAGTATATATTGTGTGTGTATGTGTGTTATGTTTTGCTTTGTTCTGTTTTGTCTTGTTGGTTAAAAATAAAAATTAGTTTTTTAAAAAAAGAGCACCAGTTGTGAAGCATCAATACCATTGTTTATCTGAGTCATAAATGATACATTGTGCAGTAAGAACATGCAAAATTAATGTAATTTAGGAAACCAAACAGCAAAATTTGGAAACCATGCAGTATATGGAGCTCCATTTCCATCCGTCCTGTTTGCCGTCATTCGCGGCCTAGAGACTAAGATGGATGATCTGAAACTTGAGCTGGCCATGAACAAGGAGTGTATATATCAGAGGTGGTGACCATTTGAAAGCTGTATGCAATGAAATTTCTTTTTGATGTATACTGATTGGTGTACATTCAGAGTGATAATAAAGTTATTGTTGTTATTATTGTTGTTGTTGTTGTTATTGATCATCGCACAGTCAGCCAGATATTTAGACTGGATTTGGCATTTTTGTCTACCTATCAAGTCCTTAACAAGCACCTGGGGTAGGCAAATGTGGATGTTTGATGGTATTACAGATATCGTCGCAGGATGGAAGCAATTCCTAGTAAGGCCACCTTTTGCAATTGACTAATGGTGAATTTGTCAATGCCAATGGTGTTCAAGTGGTGCTCCAGTTGTTTTGGGATTGCACCCAAGGAGCCTATTACTATTGGTACTGCCCTTGCTTGCTTTTGCCACAGTCTTTCTATTTCTATTTGTAGGTCTTTGTATCTTGTTATCTTCTCCAGTTCTTTCTCATCTATTCTGCTGTCTCCAGCTTGCCTCCAGAAGTTGTGGATGCTCCATCACTGGAGACTTTTAAGAAGAGACTGGACAGCCGCTTGTATGGAATGCTATAATGCAGTGATAGCGAACCTTTTAGAGACCGAGTGCCCAAACTGCAACTCAAAACCCACTTATGTATCGTCGGGTGTCAGGTGGGCATGGCCCATTGGGTGGGTGTGGCCCATTGGGTGGGCGTGTCTGCGGTGGTATCAGCAAACTGGATGGGACTAAAAAGTTCAATCAATCAATTCCAATTTTGCGAGATTTTTTTTTTCCCGCAAGAAGTTGAAATTGATCGATTGATTGAACGCTCTTTTTTTTGCACATGGTGGTGGAGGCCTAAAGCGAAAAGGTTTTATAAAACTCAGCTGAAGGCCTAGGATTGGGATGACGGTGCACGTGCCCACAGAGAGGGCTCTGAATGCCACTTGTGGCACGCGTGCCATAGGTTCCCCACCACGGCTATAGTGTCTCCTGCTTGAGCAGGGGGTTGGACTAGAAGACTTCCAAGATCCCTTCCAGCTTTATTCTGATTGATTGATTGATTGATGATCCATGAGAACGCTGTCCATCTTCTCCACGTTATGCATGATTTTATTGGCTGAGAACTACAGGTAGTCCTCAACTTACTGCCATTCGTTTAGCAACCATCTGAAGTTGTAACGGTGCTAAACAAGTGGTATTTACAACTGATCCTTGATCTCCCAGCTCTTCCAACATCACCACCACCCCGCCATCATTTGGACCCTGTGTTGTGTAGGAGAAAATTGCACAATAAGGAGCCTCCAAGCCCCCCTTAAACAAGCCCTAAACAATATCAGCAGGAGAAATCTGAAGGGAATTTTCAAGCAGCCTAACATGGAAAATCTGAACCTGTTTTCACAACATATTCGGAAATGGAGAACCTCAAAGGCCACGGTTGTCACAGGAGAACTCTGATGAAATGCACCAGAGACAAAGACTTCTTACTTGGAACCGCAGAATAATAAACCTGGCAATCCTTGGCTTTTGTGAATCTTTGTTTCTCTTAGAGGGAGCATTGCAAGTTTGATTTCCTTTTTAAAAACATCAGAAGAACCAAGGCACATGGTTCAATAAAGGAGAATAGAGAAGAAGAAGAAGAAGAAGAAGAAGAAGAAGAAGAAGAAGAAGAAGAAGAAGAAGAAGAAGAAGAAGAAGAAGAAGAAGAAGAAGAAGAAGAAGAAGAAGAAGAAGAAGAAGAAGAAGAAGAAGAAGAAGAAGAAGAAGAAGAAGAAGAAGAAGAAGAAGAAGAAGAGAAGAAGAAGAAAGTTGGAAGGGACCTTGGAGGGCATCAAGTCCAACCCCCTGCTCAGGGTTGGAATGAGGGGTCCTTGGTGCTCTCTGAGCTTGGTAGTTTTCTTGCAGATGTTTCGTTACCCAAACTAGGTTACATCAATAGTGCTAAAAGGAAGAGGGTTTGCGAGGAGGAGGAGGAGGAGGAGGAGGAGGAGGAGGAGGAGGAGGAGAAGAAGAAGAAGAAGAAGAAGAAGAAGAAGAAGAGAAGAAGAAGAAGAAGAAGAAGAAGAAGAAGAAGAAGAAGAAGAAGAAGAAGAAGAAGAAGAACAACAACAACAACAACAACAACAACAACAACAACAACTGTGTGGTCGTTGGTGCTCTCTGAGCTTGGTAGTTTTCTTGCAGATGTTTCATTACCAAACTAGATTACATCAACAGTTCTAAAAGGAAGAAGTTTTGTGGAGAGGAGGAGGAGGAGGAGAATTGTGTGGACCTTGGTGCTCTCTGAGCTTGGTAGTTTTCTTGCAGACATTTTGTTACCCAAACTAGGTTACAT
>NW_024098441.1:290000-412500 GCF_016545835.1 Crotalus tigris | reverse complement strand
GAAACCCTATACCAGTGTTTCTCAACCTTGACAATTTTAAGGCATGTGGACTTCAACTCCCAGAATTCTACAGCCAGCATTGGTTGAGAAACACTGCCCTATACCATTTCAGACAAATGGCTGTCCAGTCTCTTCTTAAAAACTTCCAGTGTTGGAGCACCCACAACTTCTGGAGGCAGGTTGTTCCACTGGGTAATTGTTCTAACTGTCAGGAAGTTTCTCCTTAGTTCTAGGTTGCTTCACTCCTTGAGTTGGTTTTGCCTTTAATTTGATTTTGAATGACTGACGTGCGAGTTGCTAGTTCTCATGATGGTTTTACGTTGTACTTTATTGTTGTACGTTTTTATTTTTTTATTTTTTTAAATAGTGCCACCTAGCGATTTATGGCGATGGGGCAATTTGAAACTGTAAATAAATAAATAAAGACATTTTTATTGCATTGGCTTTGGTTTTCTTCCTGTATTCTTAGGCTCCTTGCAGATAGGCTTGGGATAACATACTAGATCTTGCCTAGGATTATAAAGTGGATTTATGTGCTAAATTCCTCTTTTTGTGCTAGGCAAAAATCATGAAACTGCGTCTCGCTTATTTTGGCCATTTCATGCAGGGGAATTCTCCGGAGAAAGCTATTGTGTTTGGAAGAGTTAACGGGTAAAAAGGAAACCAGGTGGTCAAAGAACATGGTGGCTAGACACCATGAAAGCTGACACCAGCCGGAGCACAGAAAAACTCAAAGAACTAGTGCAAAATCAGAAGGTATGGGGATACCTGACCCATGGAGTCTCCAAGAGCCAGACATGGCTGAATGGATAACATCATTATTATCAAATCTGGTGAATGTTTTCTCTATTATCATCTCCCTGGAAATAGCCTCTAAGACAAAGGTCTTCAAACAAAATATAACCAACAGTCTGCAGTGCTTTACAAAGCATAACCAACTGCATCCAGGAATGATCCAATAGCTGAAGAAATCAGTATGACACAAGAGTCACAGGCTGATCCCAAGTCAATAATATAGTGAGCCATTCCAGAACAGCTGAAGTTTCAAAATATACTGGAAACCATGCAGAGACAATCCAACAAGGAGGATAGTTCAGGTGGTCTTCAAACGTGGCCCTTTTATGACTCGTGGACTTCAACTCCCAGAATTCCTCAACCAGGCACGCTGGCTGAGGAATTCTGGGAGTTGAAGTCCACGAGTCATAAAAGGGCCAAGTTTGAAGACCCCTGCCCTAAGAGGATATAAGCAAAGGAAGAAGCATGAAATATTGAGTCCTGTTTGAAGGATTTGGAATTTGGGACAAAACAATTTCATTAGTCAATCTTCCTGTTTTTTTTTAAAGTTAAAAATTGATTCAAACTAACATTTATTTATTTTGCGCACATATTATTTTGTTCTACAAATAACTAAGGACAGCAAACATATGCAAACACACCTTCCTCTTTGTATTTTCTCCACAACAATCCTGTGAGACGGAATGAGTTGAGAGGAAGTGACTGGCGCAAAGTCACCCAGCTGGAATTCATGGCTAAGGTAGGACTAGAATTCAGAATTCACTGGACCAAACTAGCAAATACAAAACATGAAAAGAAAAGAAGATACAAAAAGACCACTTCCAATATTCTATGTAACAGTTAAATTATATTTTAAACTCTCTCCCTAAAGTTACCCATATTGGATATTTAAGTGGCAAAAGCCTTGCTTTTTTAAATACTTTACCTATTGTTCATAAAATCCATTTGTTACTGCAGATGCCTTGTCTGTTTTCAGTAAAATGATTGTCCTGGAGTCTAAGACAACCAGAATTTCCTCCTTATATTCCAGATTACCTTTTTTTTTTTCATTTTTACTTCTTCTATGCCTTTGAGGCCTCTGGAATTCTCAGAAGTTTCACTTCTCCTCTGGGTTCCATTGGACTTTGGGGCAATCCTCTGTCGAAGGAAAAGTCTTCATCAGGGTGCAATCCAAGCTGGGAATAAACAACATGGCGACTGCTTCAGAAAAAAGGTTGCAGTTTATTGAAGAGGAGAGCCAGACAAAAAGATGGCTCTGGAAAAAAAGAGAGCAAGCACATATAGGGAGTGGGCTTTGATACCCTCTGGAGCCTTTTGTTTGAAGTTGTTCCTGTGTCATGAACTTTGACCTGAGTCTGAGTGTGCCCTTTGGCATCTGTGGGTGAATCCTATTGTCCTGTCCTAGAGTTTGGGTGGGGTATGTAGATTTTAGATGTCTTTGTTTTCTTAATCTTCCAGCTGGAGGGCTCCAACCTTCCTGAATGGATTATCACATCTGCATTTCTACCGAGCTGGTTTCTGCTTCAGGGAGGGAGACATGAGTTTATTAAGAAAAACTGGGAATGCTTTTCTGCCTTTTTAAGATCCTTTGAGGAAATATAATATTCTGCCCTTTTAATATTTCCTTCTCTTGGGGGGATAACTTCCCACACCTTGTTGGCTATGACTTTATTATAACTAAGAGTTACGATCAAGATTTAAAAGGTGAAAGAACCAGTAACAGAGCTTAAAAATACCCTTGGTTTGGTTCCAATTCTGTCCTTAGGATGAGGTGGGAGAATCTGCAAGGTGGAGTTATCAGTGCTCCTCACATAAACACTTGAATTTCTGGCATTGGTATTCACCAAGGGAACCAAAGCAATCCTAAAACCATATTTTGAATTAAACCCAGGTGAAACTACCCAAGAAAACTTAGTATTAATCAGGTAAATCTGGACCTATGAAACCACCACCTTATGCTGGAGTGGAACACTAGAGATTGGTCTAGACCTGGTCTTTTCAGACTTGGCAACTTTAAGACATGTGGACTTACACTTCCAGAATTCCCCAGCCAGCAAAAGAAGGGACGGCCATTTTTAGTAAATGCTATAGGGCTGCCTCCTATATGCAAATAGGAGTGTACTCTTTACTGAAATAAGTATGGAGGCTATTAGCTCAAGAAAAACGATCATTTTTCATTAAAGAATTATTTTTATGCATTGATCATTGTATACATATTCTTTCTTTTTTCCAGGAGCTGAAAAGAATGTTAATGAAATCTCCTCTTCAATAAGTTGGCTACCAACTTGGTTGGCTTTAAAAAAAAATTCATGGAAATCCTGGTGGTCAGTGTGTCATGGTTCCGACAGATGAAACTCTTCAAAAGAACTTCGAGGCATCTTTTGATAGAATCTTTTATTCGAGAAACAAAGTATGGGCACTACATAGTGAAAGCCAAAAACTGAATTCCCCACTCCTGAGCACAAAGTAGCAAAGCACAATTCCCACCCCCAATAAACAGTCATAAATCACATTCCCCAATTAGCTTGAAGCCGCAGGCTTTCTCCCCAGCTCTCCAACCCGCCAAAGCTTTATCAACTCTGGGCCCAATGACCTTGGGTTCCCAAGTCTGAGTTATTATTGTTATGAGTAACTGGACTCTCATCCACATCCCCCCTCCCAGCATCAACTAACTCTAAAAGCGAAAGAGTAAAATGGCGGCATTTCCATCTGTTGTCAAAACAAGAACATCCGATGTTAGAAGCGTTGACACAGTGGCTATTAGCCTTAGTGGGGCTACTTCTGGAGGCCATCTGCTGGGAGAGAAATGGGCTTCTTTGTGCAGTCAGTGGGCAACTAGGAAAATAAATGGCTGGACTAGTTGGGGCAGGGGACACTGCTTATGTTTTTATGTACTTACAGTAGTGGCCAAAATTGTGGAAACCTATTGAGAAAAGTGTATTTTTGAGGTTTGATGGATAATACCCTCCTTTTTTGGAGTAGTACCATAACATTATATATCAATGGAAAGATAATTTAATCACGAATGTAATGCAACATAGTTTGTTCAATTATCTGTACTGTATTCTATGAAACGTTATAGCCAAATAACCAGAAAAAGGAAGCACAACTTTCTTAGGTTGATAACAGGTAGCTTTCTTTCATCTGATTGTAGCCAATGAGCATGAGTGTTTAGAGAGCCAATCGGGTATCATCTTGTTTTGGCCATGAGCCAATCAGATCACAATAGGATTCAGTGATTGATGTCATGTATTGAAGCTGAGAGGAGGACATTTGTCGGTGTGTTATGTGATCGCTATCAAGTTGGTTGGCTTTTTTGTGTTCTTTCATTTAGTGAGATTGTAAAACCTAATAAAATTAAAGTAATGGTGCAAAAAGTTGACTGGGCACCCAGAAAGTGATGTAAAATAGTATTATTAAGTGAACAAGGCTACAGTTATAAAGAAATTAGAAAAAAAATGGGTGGAAACTTAACCAAAGGTGACATTTCTACTGTACACTTTTCCCAAAAGATTTCCACAATTTTGGCCACTACTCTATTGTCAACCGTCCAGCTAGTGAATTCAACACTAAAGAAACTTTACAGCTTTAAGGTGCCATAAAAGATAAACTTTATTGAACACACATCTCGGTACTAAAGAAGCAAAATCATCTCTAGTTTTCCCACACAAAAATCTGGTTAGTTAACAAATAGCTTTCCATAAACCCCACCCACCAAGTGTTCACATTGCCCAATCACACACTTCTCAGGCAGACACCTGACTTTGTGACCTTGACTCTCATGGCCCCATAGATGGCTTCTTAAAAATCCCATTTCGTTCCCAAGCTTCCCCTCCCTGCTGTTTCTAGGGCAAGTTGATTAGCAACAGAGGTTATCCAGCATCTTAGCAAGTCAACCTTGACACTTATGATTGAGAGAGCTGGATGATCAACTGGGGTTCTGAGACCAAATCTCCAGAGTAGCATCTTCAATGTGAGCGAGTGTGGGGTTTGATGTCTACAGAATAACAGAGTTGGAAGGGACCTTGGAGGTCTTCTAGTCCAACCCCCCGCTCAGGCAGGAAACCCTGTACCATTTCATCAAGTGCCTGTCCAATCTCTTCTTAAAAGCCTTCAGTGATGGAGCACCCACAACTTCTGGAGGCAAGTCATCCCACTGGTTGATTGTTCTTACTATCAGGAAATTTCACCTTAATTCTAGGTTGCTTCTCTCCTTGATTAGTTTCCACTGGTGTTTTCTTGTCCTGCCTTCAAGTGCTTTGGAAAATTGGTTGCCCCCCTCAGATATTGGAAGACTGCTATCATGTGTTCCCTAGTCCTTCTTTTCACTTAACTAGACCTACCCAATTCCTGCAACCAATTCCTCCAGCTCCCTGATCAACTTTGTTGCTCTTCTCTGCACTCTTTCCAGAGTCACAACATCTTTTTTATACTATGATGAGCAAAGCTGGATGTCTATTTGTGGGGATGTGGTTTTCTCTGTGATAATGAAAGATTTGCAAACAAACAACATCACTCAGAGACTACCAAGGTCTCCAAAAGCAGAGCCATCTTTGTGATCTCAGGGATAAGCAGAAGATAAGGCCAGGCAATGTAGGCAGGAAGCAGAAGAACACAAGAGCCGAAAGAGTTTTATTTTGGTCAGATAATCATAGCAAAGAAATGCAATAATCACAACAGATATCAAGATGAAATGACTAATTTCCACAAAGAAAATTGTCGAGTCCTTGATGGCCTCTGAGCTTGGTTTGTTCCTTGCAGATCTTTTCATTACCAAACTAGGTATCATCAAGGCATCTGAGTGTGGGGGTTGAAGCCTGTTTATATACAGAAGGAACCTTTGGCAGCTACGTGTCTCTTCATTTCAACTTGGCATTAGAGTTGGAGGGGGGGAGGTGTTGCTTTGGAAGGGTTTAGCTGGAGAAATGAAACCTCTCCTCTGAAGACCGTGAGAGCCTGAAATCTTTCCAAGGACACTGCAGCAGGTGTGGAGGAGAAGCAGAGGGTTCCCATAACAAAGTGCAATTATTTATAGAGACTACGTGAGAGGGTAGGGGGTTTGGCTGGAGAAATTATTGTTAATTCTATGATCTGGTGTCTAGCAACCTTAGAGTTTTACTTTGACAGTACCATGCCGTGAGTTCAATAAACAGTAAGATTTTGGGAAATGGAATGAACCTGGTGACTTATTTGGATCCTCAAAATGGATGTTGACGACAGTAGCTTGCCCTGCCAGTGATGGTGGTTTTCCTTTTGGCAATAAGACATCTGCAAGCTAACAAGCTCAGAGACCACCAAGGACACCATGATGACTAATTTCTCCTGTACAAACCTCACTTAGCAACAGAGAAGATGACATTTGTCCCTTAATCTGTCCAGTAATACCGTTAAGAGAAACAAAGAAAGGAAGGGATGTTTTGTCTGCAGAAAAGGGCCTGGGACACTCATTTCTTTATTGAACAATGCAGGGGGCAGATTCTATAAGCATTTGAAGTTCTGTAACACAGAGGAGACAAAATTTTAATCTAATTCCAGAGAGTTGATCATAAAGCCTCCTTTCTCGGGGTCTGCTGGAAGAGATTTTGAAGAGACCTTTCAAGTCTTGTGAATACGCAGAAAGGTTGAAGCCAGACAGATTTCAAAAGGAATGTATCTTCATAGGGTAGGCACTAGTCACACAGAAGACAAATATTTAGGCCTTCCAAAAGACACTGTTGATAGGTGGGAGCTGGAGTGAACCCACTCTGCCAAATTTTACAGGTGATGCAAAAACAAACAAAGAAAGCTGGTCTCTTAAGTGTCCAGTGTTAAGCCATGAAGACCTTTACTGGTGACAACCAGCATTGGGAATTATATTTGCAAGCCCACTGGTAACTAGTGCAATTTACAAAGTAGAAGTGTCACATGGACAAAATGAAAATTGCTCACAACTACGTAGGCAGCTCCATTCTGGATCAACTGTAGTTCTGAATATTCTTCAAGGGTAAGCTCCATGTGTGATGCCTTTTGTATCTTGGAAAAAACATAGCGCTAAAGTTTTTTTTTTATTTCCATTGCTCCAAATAATCCTTTTAAACCCCGTCTATAACCTCAAGAACACATGCTAATCAATATCAATACCAGCATTGTTCAATCTTCTAATGAACCTCACAACTTATAGAAAGACATAAAGCTATTTATCCATCCATCCATCCATCCATCCATCCATCCATCCATCCATCCATCCATTAAATTGGCTTTAATTTTCATTTAATAATTTCAAAAATAACTCATGTTTGCAAACAAAGGATGAAACAGGTTTCGGATTCACTTTTATGGGTTTTCTCAGTCTTACAGAAGATATAAACAGGGCTGAGTTTTGGTTCTCCTTCCAAATTATGATTACGATTTCACAAAACATTTCTAGAGAACACCCTCCCTTCCCATGACTATTGCAAAATGTTAAGGATGTTCCTCTTTTCTTTTCTGATGCTGAATAAATTCTGCGTGCTCACATCAAATGCAGACCAAACTGGATTCATCAAAGAAATCTAGCTTTCTGAACTGCTTCAGATTCTCAAAGAGATCTATTCTTGTGCATCACCACCAGGTATGTCCTTAGCAAAGAGAGAACTGTCATTATGGTAGCTGTTATATATATATATATATATAAATCTCAATTCAGAATAAGTCTCAGAAATTGCAAGGATTTGATAGTATGATTTCTTATGAAAGGTTATCCATCACAAATGACCAGTTATTTAAAAAAAAATCAGTTAAATAGTTGGGTAGAGTATTATAATAATTATAATAATAATAAAGTTGGAAGGGACATTGGAGGTCATCTAGTCCAACCCCCTGCTCAGGCAGGAAACTCTATGCCATTTCAGACAAATGGCTGACCAGTCTCTTCTTAAAAACTTCCAGTGTTGGAGCATTCACTACTTCTGGAAGCAGGTTGTTGGTAGAAAGGAAGAGGCTGAGAAGGGATCCTCCCTTAAACCTTCATAGGATTTATCTCATAGGTATGCAGAGTGTGCTTTAGTCTGACAAGATTCCTGTCTATTGGCAAACAACAATAAAGAAACTCTTCTGAGCAACTAGTTGTGTTGTTCTTGACTTCCTCCACTTGACAATTTGATAGTTAATTTAGGGGACTGGAGGCTAAAACATACAAGAAACGGTTGCTGGAATTGGGTATGTCTAGTTTAATGAAGAGAAGGACAAGGGGGGACATGATAGCAGTGTTCCAATATCTCAGGGGCTGCCCCAAAGAAGAGGGAGTCAAGCTATTCTCCAAGGCGCCTGGAGAATCAAGGAGAGAAGCAACCGAGAACTAAGGAGAAATTTTCTGACAGTTAGAACAATTAACCAGTGGAGCAACCTGTCTCCAGAAGTGGTGAATGCTCCAACAATGGAGGTTTTTAAGAAGAGACTGGACAGCCATTTGTCTGAAATAGTATAGGGTTTCCTGTCTGAGCAAGGGGTTGGACTAGATGACCTCCAAGATCCCTTCCAACTTTATTATTATTATTATGCTTAGTTATTCCCAGCAGATGGATCATGACTCTTCGAGACACTTTATCTACAAAAAAGAAATAAAATTTGAAAAAAGGACTATAAAAATTTTAAACTCAAAAAAACTTAAATGGCATTGGTGACATCTTTTGGCGATGTTTGGTTGTTATTGTTGTTAATTCCGAAGTCGTGTCCAACCCATCGCAACCCCATGGACAACGTTCCTCCAGGCCTTCCTGTCCTCTACCATCTTCTGGAGTCCATTTAAGTTCACACCTACTGCTTCGGTGACTCCATCCAGCCATCTCATTCTCTGTCGTCCCTTTCTTCTATTGCCCTCAATCTTTCCCAGCATTAGGCTCTTCTCCAGGGAGTCCTTCCTTCTCATTAGGTGGCTAAAGTATTTGAGTTTCAACTTCAGGATCTGGCCTTCTAAAGAGCAGTCGGGGTTGATCTCTTCTAGGACTGACCGGTTTGAACGCCTTGCAGTCCAAGGGATTCGCAGGAGTCTTCTCCAGCAACATAGTTCAAAGGCCTCAATTCTTTGGCACTCAGCCTTTCTTAGGGTCCAACTTTCACAGCCATACATTGCAACTGGGAAAACCATGGCCTGGACTATACGCACTTTTGTTGGCAGGGTGATGTCTCTGCTTTTTAGAATGCTGTTTAGATTTGCCATAGCTTTCCTCCACAGGAGCAAGCGTCTTTTAATTTCTTGGCTGCAGTCCCCATCTGAGGTGATCTTTGAGCCCAGAAAAATAAAATCTGTCACTACCTCCATTTCTTCCCCATCTATTTGCCAGGAATTGAGAGGGCCGGATGCCATGATTTTGGGTTTCTTAATGTTGAGTTTCAAGCCAACTTTTGCACTCTCCTTCTTCACCCACATCAAGAGGCTCTTTAGTTCCTCTTCACTTTCTGCCATTAAAGTGGTATCATCTGCATATCTTAGGTTGTTGATATTTCTCCTGGCAATCTTAATTCCAATTTTTGATTCATCTAGCCCTGCCTTTCTCATGATGTGCTCTGCATATAAGTTAAATAGGCAGGGCGACAGTATACAGCCTTGCCGGACTCCTTTTCCAATTTTGAACCAATCAGTGGTTCCGTGTCCAGTTCTCACTGTTGCTTCTTGACCCACATATAGGTTTCTCAAGAGACAAATAAGATGGTTTGGTATTCCCATCTCTTTAAGAACTTGCCACAATTTGTTGTGATCCACACAATCAAAGGCTTTAACATAGTCAATGAAGCAGAGGTAGATGTTTTTCTGGAACTCCCTAGCTTTCTCCATGATCCAGCGTATGTTTGATCTCTAGTTCCTCTGCCTCTTCGAAATCCTGCCTGTACTTCCGGTAGTTCTCGATCCACATACTGCTGGAGTCTAGCTTGTAGGGCTTTAAGCATAACTTTACTAGCATGTGAAATGAGTGCAATGGTGCGATAGTTTGAACATTCTTTGGCATTGCCTTTCTTTGGAATTGGAATATAAACTGATCTTTTCCAATCCTGTGGCCACTGTTGAGTTTTCCAAATTTGCTGGCAAATTGAGTGTAGCACTTTTACTACATCGTCTTTTAAGATTTTGAATAGCTCAGCTGGAATACTGTCACCTCCACTAGCTTTGTTGTTGCTCAGATTTTCTAAGGCCCATTTCACTTCACATTCTAGGATGTCTGGTTTGAGGTCAGTGACCATCTCATTGTGGTTATCTGGGATGTTAAGCTCATTCTTGTATATTTCTTCTGTGTAGTTTTGCCATCTCTTCTTAATCTCTTCTGCCTCTGTTAGGTCTCTGTCATTTTGGTCCTTTATCATGCCCATCTTTGCATGAAATGTTCCCTTCATATCTCCAATTTTCTTGAAGAGATCTCTGGTCCTCCCTGTTCTGTTGTTTTCTTCTATTTCTTTGCACTGTTCATTTAAGAAGGCATTTTTATCTCTTCTAGCTACTCTCTGGAATTCTGCATTCAATTGGGTGTATCTTTCTTTTTCTCCTTTGCCTTTCGCTTCCCTTCTTTCCTCAGCTATTTGCAAAGCTTCCTCAGACAGCCATTTTGCTTTCTTGCATTTTTTTTTCTTTGGGATGGTTTTAGTTGCTACCTCTTGTACAATGTTGCGAACTTCCATCCATAGTTCGTCAGGCACTCTGTCTATCAGATCCAGTTCCTTAAATCTATTTGTCACCTCTACTGTATATTCATCAGGAATATGATTTAGTTCATACATGAGTGGCCTAGTGCTTTTCCCTACTTTTTTCAATTTAAGCCTAAATTTTGCAACGAGAAGCTCATGATCTGAGCCACAGTCAGCTCCTGTTCTTGTTTTTACTGACTGTATAGAGCTTCTCCATCTTTGGCTGCAGAGCACATAGTCAATCTGATTTCTATGTTGACCGTCTGGTGATGTCCATGTATAGAGCCGTCTCTTGGGTTGTTGGAAAAGAGTGTTTGTTATGACCATCGTATTCTCTTGACAAAATTCTATCAGCCTGTGTCCTGCTTCATTTTGTACTCCAAGGCCAAACTTGCCTGTTATTCCGGTTATCTTTTGGCTTCCTACCTTAGCATTCCAATCCCCCATGATGATAAGGACATCATTTTTTGGTGTTAATTCTATAAGGTGCTGTAGGGCTTCATATAACCGGTCAATTTCATCCTCTTCAGCACCAGTGGTTGGGGCATAGATTTGGATTATTGTGATATTGAATGGTTTGCCTTGGATTCGAATTGAGATCATTCTGTCATTTTGGGGATTTTATCCCAGTATTGCTTTTCCTATTCTTTTATTGACTATGAAGGCTACTCCATTTCTTCTGAGGGATTCTTGCCCACAGTAGTATACCTGATGGTCATCTGAGTTAAATTCACCCATTCCTGTCCATTTTAGTTCGCTGATTCCTAAGATGTCAATGTTCAGTCTTGTCATCTCTTTTTTGACTACGTCTAGCTTGCCTTGATTCATGGATCTTACATTCCAGGTTCCTATGGAGAAAAAATCTTTACAGCATCGGACTTTCCTTTCACCACCAGATATATCCACAGCTGAGCGTCCTTTCGGCTTTGGCCCAGTCGCTTCATTCTTTCTGGCGCTACTAGTACTAGCCCTCTGCTCTTCCCCAGTAGCATATTGGACACCTTCCGACCTGAGGGGCTCATCTTCCAGCGTCATATCTTTTTGCTTTTAGTACTGTCCATGGGGTTTTCATGGCAAAGATACTGGAGTGGTTTGCCATTTCCTTCTCCAGTGGATCACATTTTGTCAGAACTCTCTGCTATGACCTGTCCATCTTGGGTGGCCCTGCATGGCATAGCTTATAGCTTTGTTGAGTTACACAAGCCCCTTCGCCACGACAAGGCAGTAATCCATAAAGGGGGGCGATGTTTGGTACTACAACTTATTTCCTAAAAGAGACTTGCCTGGAAGCCCAGATCTTATATAACACTTTTCTGACCTCAGCACCACCTGTGAGAGACTTAGCTGTAAGAGAACAGCTAGGCAGCATAACTGGCCTACTTGAACTGTGAATATAAACTGCTTTCCTATCTCTTTATTTGAGGAATATTGGTCACTATATGAGATGTTGAAATACCTTGGATTATAAAATCTTGCTTGATAAACAACTTTTACTAGAAAGACTATTTATACACACGTGAAAGAGATGGACGAAGACCAGGAAAAGATTCTTTCCATGTTGAAAGCAATACATGAAACCATTCTTTTAGCTTGTGATAAAATTAGACAATATAAAAGATCAAGATGCCAGCTAAGATACACAAACCCAAACTTTGACTGCAACCAAAGAACCAACAATGCAGAAAACAACAGAAGAAGTGGGACAATCAAATATTAAGACAGAGGACTCAATTGATCAACAAATACAGCTGATGGAAAATCCAGAAAAGGAAGTGACAACACTTAAATGGAAATGGCTTTCTATATAAATCAGAAGAAATTTGAGAAAGAAGAACAGATTGAATGGAAGACAAACATACCAGGGCAAGCATGGGGAATTGGAATAGCAGGGAGACAATCTAACAAATACAAATGGGCTAGTCCTTCCCCAAAAAATGGCAATTAAATGGTCTCCTTTATTTCACATAACATATATAATAATAGAGGGAGATCTATTTGATGATCTAAAAGCACTGATATGGAAGCCTAGTTGGCAAAGGAAGAGAGCCAGAATAAGGTTGAAGAAAATTGGGGTTTTGACTTATTAGAGGGGATTTCATATTATTAATTAGAGGGTTAAAGGGAGAAGTTGTGATAATGGGAATTCTGGTCATTAGATTTAAAATACTTGGAAATTAATTGAAAATAAGGTTTTTATTTGTTTAATACTTAAAAATTAGACCTAAAAGGAAAAAGAAAATTAATTATTATGAATATGTTTGATTTATTGTTTAACCCAGATAATATACATAATGGTTTTGATTTATTAAAGGGGATATTGTACTGTTAAGTAGATGATTTAATATGGTAGGAAATAGATAACTTTTAGGAAATAGAACAAGATTATATTCAAATAGATAAAATGTGTATTTTGGATACTAGATTTTGTTATGAATTGAGATAAGGGAAATTTTGGTTATCTAAGGCTTGAAAATTATAAATATCAAAGGTCAAATTGGAATATTGATGAGAAACTAAAAATTGGCTAAACATTAATAACAGGATATGGATTGTCTATGAAGATTGAATGTAGTTAAAGTATGTATAAGCTAAAAATTTATTGATAAATGTAATAATAATGTTTTTATTGATTAACCCAGTCACCATGTTGCTTTTTAAATCTAAATGTAAAATTGGAAAATTAATAAAATAGGGGAGACAGGATAGCAGTATTTCAGTATTTGAGGGGCTGCCACAAAGAAGAGGGGGCCAAATTATTTTCCAAAGCACCTGAAGGCAGGAGAAGAAACCATGGTTGGAAACTGAACAAAAAGAGAAGCAACCTGAAATTAAGAAGAAACTTCCTAACATTGAGGACAATTAACCAGTGGAACAGCTTGCCTTTAGAAATCATGGATGTTCCATCACTGGAGGTTTTTAAGAAGAGACTAGACATTCACCTGTCTGAGATGGTATAGGTTCTCCTGCTTGAGCAGGGGGCTGGACTAGAAGACCTCCAGGGTCCCTTCCAGCTCTATTCCATTCTAGTTTGGCTTTAGACTAGATTTTCAGGCTGCAGATATATGCTGCAACCACATACAACTATATATTTCAGCAAGCATGATAATAACAGGGTATAGATATGAAGCAGCCATGACTGAAAACAGAAGCCATACTTCTATTAGAACAGAAGACGCATACACACACACACACACATACACACAGAGAGAGAGAGAGAGAGAGAGAGAGACTCTGCAGACTTTCCCAGAAAGCAAAAAAAGAAGTTGTGTCATATGCATCTCTGAGTTTTGCAACTGAAAGTGTGATTGCACACAAGATGCAAAGGAAGTGATTAAAGATATGATGCTATCGTAAGGCAATAGGAGTTTTAAGGTCATGAACTGAGATTCGTTTCACACAGCTATTTATGGTGCAAGAAATGAATAGAGTTTGGAACAGATATAAAATAAGGCTATTTCCTAAATTGTCCTTACAAGGAGCCTTTTTAGAAGGGAGATGATAACCAAAAAATAAAAATAAAAAAATAACCACATGGATGAAATAATGGCATATGTTGATTTTTAAATGTTTCAACATTTTGAAACATTTAAATTGGATTTTAAAAAATGTACAGATCAAGAAATGGAAGAATGATTATTGCAAAGGTTTATAAATTGTTATTGCAATGTAATTTTGAAGATGAACATTGGTACAATCGGCACCATTATTTTTTAACCTGTAAAAATACTTTTTAAAAAAAAACACTTTACAGGGAGGTTTCAGGGAGCTCATACGTGTAAACCAGTGATGAGCACAGGTAATCCTCCATTTACGACCACGATTTTGTTGCTAAATGAAAACATTTGTTAAGTGAGTTTTGCTCCATTTTACGACTTTTCTTCCCACCGTTGTTAAGTGAATCAGTGCGGCTGTTAAGTTAGTAATGCAATTGTGAAGCGAATCTGACTTCCCCATTGACTTTGCTTGTCACATGACCCGGAGAGACTAGCACCGTCAAAAAAGATGAATCAGTTGCCGAGCTTCTGCATTTTGATCACGTAACCCTGAGGATTGCTGCAATGGTCGTAAGTGTGAAAAAAATGGTCCTAAGTCACATATTCCAGTGGTGTTGCACCTTTGAACGGTCACTAAAGAAACCGTTGTTAAGTCGAAAACCTTCTTTTTCTATGTCGTCTCTAAAATCAATTTCATCCAAAAGCATTTGTTAAGTTATCAGCTTATGCCCTCCAAAATCTCCATTCTAAAAAAAAGTCTTCTTGTAGTAAAACCTCTAAGGGCAATTTAGGAAATAACCTTTTTTTGTAACTATTCCAAACTCTATGTCATGCTTCCAACAAATGAAACTCTTCAAAGAACTTCGAGGCATTGTTTATCTTAAAGAATCTTTATTCGAGTAGTATAGCATCGGCACGTACATGGTCGAAGCCGAAATCTGAATTCCCCTACCCTGAACACATAGTATCAAAATACAATTCCATCCTCTAAGTAACAGTCATACATCACACATTCTCCAATTAGCTTGAAATGCAGGTTTTCCCTCCAGTTCTCCAGCCCGCCAATTCTTATCGTCTCTTATTTCAATAACCTTGGTTCACACACTAGGTTCAGTATTGTTATGTCTTGGTAAACTCCCATGCACATTTCTCCTCCTCCTCCCCCCAGTATCACCTAATTCTAACTCTAACTCTAAAACATAAGAAGTGATGGGAGCTGGACACCCCCTCCCCACTCCAATGAGGGAATGATCTGGAAAAACCCCCAAACAAACTGACCTGAGTCAACAGCAGCCTAAGTCTAAAACGGCACACACTTGACACACACAATGAGGAACCAGTTAGCAACAATCAGGATTAACAAATACACAACAATAAAGATAATTAACACCTTTTAGGCAAGAAATTTAACCAACAATAGTCACTGACCAGCAAATCAGGAAAGTGAGATTCCTCTTTCCGGTAGCTGGCTTCACGATCTATTTCTTCCACGCCGCACCGTCAAGAGGAATCCCAGCTGGAAGGACCGAATGGGGGAGTTCCTCCCAACAGGAGGAACAGCGGGTGGACAGAGATCGACCCCTAGGCGCCTCGATCATGGGGTGCCTCAGGGCTCGGTCCTGTCCCCCCTCCTTTTTAACATCTACATGAAACCGCTGGGTGAGATCATTCGGCGACATGGGGTGAGGTATCATCAGTACGCGGATGATACCCAAGTATATATCTCCACCCGTGTCCTTTCAGTGAAGCAGTCGACGTGATGTGCCGGTGCCTGGAAGATGTGAGGGTCTGGATGGGGGTGAACAGGCTTAGACTCAACCTGACAAGACCGAGTGGCTCTGGGTCTTGCCTCCCAAAGGCCAACTGGATGGTCCATCTTAGTCCTGGGGGGGGCAAATTTACCTCCCTCAGTGCAGGCACGCAACTTGGGTGTCCTCCTGGACTCACAGCTAAATTTGGAACAACATCTATCGGCTGTGGCCAGGGGGACCTTTGCACAGGTTCGCCTAGTGCACCAGTTGCAGCCTTATTTGGACCGGGAGGCTTTACTCACAGTCACTCATGCCCTTGTCACCTCAAGACTGGATTACTGTAACGCGCTCTACATGGGGCTACCCTTGAAGGGCGTTCGGAGGCTGCAGTTGGTTCAGAACGCAGCCGCGAGAGCGATTGTGGGCGCGCCAAGGTACGCCCACGTGTCACCTATCCTCCATGAGCTGCACTGGCTTCCTGTGGGTCTCCGGACGCAATTCAAGGTGTTGGTTATCACCTTTAAAGCCCTTCATGGCATAGGGCCAGGTTACTTACAGGACCGCATTCTGCCGCACAGTTCCCAGAGACCGGTGAGGTCCCATAGATTGGGCCTCCTTCAGGTCCCGTCGGCCAGACAATGTCGGCTGGCGGGCCCTCGGGGAAGGGCCTTTTCTGTGGTGACTCTGACCTGGTGGAATCAACTTCCCCCCGAGGTTCGAACTACTCCCACCCTGCCGGCCTTTAAGAAAGCCGTTAAGACTCTCCTGTTCCGGCAGGCCTGGGGCTGATGTCCCCCGGGGGGGGCGGGATATGATCGGACTCGCGGTATGACTGTATTATTTTATGGTTTTATGATTGTTTTAACTCTGTACGCCGCCCTGAGTGCTTTGGGATTGGGCGGCATATAAATAAAATTAAATAAATAAATAAATAAATAAACAGAAGGAAAATGGTTGCATCTCCATATGTTGTCAAAGCAAAAATATCCGATGTTAACAGCGTTGACACTCTAAGTATGTCATGTCTAACAAGAGGATTCCTAAACACTAGACTAATTTTTCATTTCTTGTACCATAAATAACCGTGTGAATCGAATCTCAGTCCCATGATCTTAAAACTCCTAATGGCTATCTTCAGTGCTCTTTTTTTAAAAAAAAAAAAAAAAAAAAAAGGTGCCGGAACTCACACATGTCATACAACCCGCCTTGCCTACCCTACAAGTTTCGTCCCAAAAAGGTGCTGGAACTCCGTTCTGGGTGTTCTATGATAAAAAAAGCCTGATTATCTTTAATCGCTTCCTTTGCATCTTGCGTGCAATTCCACTTTAATCTGCCAAAGTCAGAGACTCATATTATACAAGTTCTTTTTCTCTTTCTGAGAAAGTCTACAGATTGGTTCAGCTCAATTCCTCTTTTGCTGAAGAAGAAACTAATACATCAAGTGGAGACCAACGGGAATGTTATCCTTAGATTCTGAACAAGATCTGCTGGTCTCTTCTGGAGATTCTTCCTATCCACACCAGGTATGTCAGTAGTAAAAGCCAAATTTCTGTTGTGGTAATTGTTACTTACAGCGTATCCTGGCATTCAGGATAGGACTTGGAGTCCATCAGGATGGGATCAGCAAGTCCTACAGGATCCTCTGGCAAATAACAGAACTCAATTTAACAGCAATTTTTTTTTCCAGGATAGTGAGACACCAATGTTCTGATCTCTAATTCCAATAAATCTTAATAGATATATATTATGAAGTCTATTCTCATGCTCTTAATTGTTAGCTGCTACCTTTTAAAAGATTTTCTCTCACTTTTTAAAATGTCTTTCCTTAGTTATTGTATTGTCTTGCTGGTGCTTTGATGGGAAAAGGGAAATTTCACAATAAAGATTAGTATTAGTGTTTAGTATTAGTATGCTAATATTAGTATTAGAATTCATAGTTTGGGTATGTTGTTTGAACTACCTCACTGATATTAATCTTGCCAATCAATGACACCCATCTTTGAAGAACAATGGAAAACTCATCAAGTTGGTGAAAGCCCTTAATTTTTTTTTTTTCAAGAGCTACAGCTGACAGAATTTTTAATAGTTATTGCATTTGAAAGCTGGTCTTTTAATCCTGTTCAGGCTTGGACTCTAAATATAGTCTGATTACTTCATAGACTGATTTTCAATTTGGTATTTCTTGTTTCTCCTTCCAAGTTATGATTCAGTTTTTCAGCATATCCTTTCCACAGAATTTGTAGAAACGCTTTCTCATTCTGTAAAGTCAGTTCCTCTTTTCTTTGATGGGAAAATTTGTTCCCTTTGCTGAATAAATTCTGCTTTTCCCACACAGCTACATCAAATACAGTCCCAAGTGGATTCCTCAAAGTAACCTAACTTTCTGGACCTCCTGGGATTCTCAAAGAGATCTCTTGATTCTCACCAAGAATTTTTATACTGTATGTCAGTGTTTCCCAAACTTGACAATTTTAAGGCATGTGGACTTCAACTCCCAGAATTCCACAGCCAGCGTTGCTGGCTGTGGAATTCTGGGAATTGAAGTCCTCATGCCTTAAAATTGTCAAGTTTGGGAAACACTGCTGTATGTGATTGCCAGGTATACCCTTAGCAAAGAATTTGTTAGAGGAAAATAACTTTCTGCTAGTTCACGATGACTCCCAGGAACTGACTTGTTTGGAGACCGTGTGGAGGTTTCTGATGTATCCTCTATAGAGAGCCTTAGAGCATTTACAACTTGTACCTCTAAATTATAAGCAGAGGGCCAATCCTCTTTAATGGGGGTTCAGGCTTGACCAAGTGTCCCACAGCCCTTATCAAGTCTAATCTGGAGTGACCCACAATTCTGCTTTTGCTATTCTACACAGAGGGATAGAATCAAGATCACATGAAGTGTTAATACCACTTTACAATGCCTTGGTAAGGCCATACTTGGAATACTGCATGCAATTTTGATCGCCACAATGTAAAAATGATGTTGACACTCTAGAAAGATTACAGAGAAGAGCAATAAAGATGATTAGGGTACTGGAGGCTAAAGCATATAAGGAACAGTTGCTGGAATTGGGCATGTTTAATGAAGAGAAGGATGAGGGGGGACATGATAGCTGTGTTCCAATATCCCAGGGGCTGCCACAAAGAAAAGGGAGTCAAGCTATTCTCCAGAGCACCCAAAGGCAGGACAAGAAGCAACGGATGGAAACTAATCAAGGAGAGAAGCAACCTAGAACTAAGGAGGAATTTCCTGACAGTGAGAACAATTAACCAGTGGAACAACCTGCCTCCAGAAGCCTCTTCCTTTCTACCAACAACCTGCTTCCAGAAGTAGTGAATGCTCTAACACTGGAAGTTTTTAAGAAGAGACTGGACAGCCATTTGTCTGAAATGGTATAGGGTTTCCTGCCTGAGCAGGGGGTTGGATTAGATGACCTCTAAAGTCCCTTCCAACTCTGTTATTCTGTTATCCTGCTACACTGGTTTTGTATGGCTAGCGAGCCAACAATGACTGAATTTCCCAATAACACAATTCATTATGCCATTTGGACAATCAGAAGCACAGTTGAGTTTACTCTTTGTATTTCTCCTTGAACTGCAGTGTCCTGGACTGTCCTCCTTAACCACTGATCTGAATTTATCCAAACGGACAAAGAACAAATTTTGCAGAATGAGAGATGAATTTCTTTCCTTCAAAGGTAGGAACAGCACGTAAACTACACCATCTCACTTTCCTTTGTGAGGACTACTGATGAATCAGAACCTCACGTGTTCATAATACCTCATCACCTTATTCCAAAATTTTAAACTCTTCTACCAGATCATCGTTCCCCCAATTCCTGGGGTCAGGAGGGGGGCATCAGCATTTTAAAAACATTAAATGGATACATTCACAAAGTGGCTTCTGAGGGACACATTCATAAAGTACGTCTTATGGCAGGAATGTCAAACTCAATTTCATTGAGGGCCACGTCAGCATTGCGGTTGCCTTCGGGGGCCGGGTGGGTGTGGCCAGGGTGGGTGCGGCCTACTGGGTGGGTATGGATGGAATGGGTGTGGCCTACTGGATGGGCATGGATGGAGTGGGTGCAGCCTACTGGGTGGGCATGGATGGACTGGGTGTGGCCTACTGGGTGGGCATGGCCAGTTCTACATCGTTCGTGTCAAGGGTGCCTGTGGGGGCCTGGGCAGGATTGGGACAGATCTGAGGGTCTCTGGTGAAGGGGGTGGGACCGAGGCAAGCGCCAAGGCATGGTCCATTTCTTCATTCCTCACAAAGGGTGACACCTCCCCAGCATGCACCTGGGGGGGCAATGCAGCAGGGGCTGGTTCCTCGCTGTTTCTAGACAGCCTTGTGGAACTAAGACTGAATCCGTTTCAGCATAGATGGCCACTACAAAATTGTACATTGGCTCCCGGCCAGCCTGGGCCAGGGCCAAGGCAGTGGGGGCCGTTCCCTCACTGTTTCCAGGATGGCTTCGTGGGCCACATGAAACCACTTTGCGGGCCGCATCCGGCCCGCGGGCCTTGTGTTTGACATGTCTGACTTACGGAGAATTTAAGAATATGTACCTGCCACATCCTGCAGGCAACAACATCCCAGAAAGACACAAGGGATGCAGTCACCCTCTGTGTTATTCAAGAGGCACAGAAGCATTTCTGAAAATAAAGGAAAAAAGAAGGGTGGGAAAAATATTTTCCTTTTCATAATGAACATTTTTGAATTAATTATCAGATTAAATAATTCTGGGGCAGCTTAGAGAGGAAGTAATAACCGAGTGTTGGCTAATGATTATGTATATATATAGACTGCCTTCAAAAAGACGCAAATCTGTATGGAATAATTTTCTAAAATTCTAATTTTCTAAAACACATTTGGATTTTTGCTGCCTGCTTTTATGGATCATAATCCTGACTTAACTATAATTTCTTCCATAGATGATGAGGACTATAGTGGAAGTGGTGACATCTATAATAGTGGATATGAACACCAAGATAAGTAAGTATATTATGGTACAAAATATTTTCTTTGCAGAATGGAGTTAATCTTCCAATTATTTCATAATATTCTAAAAGAAAAAAAATGTTTAGGTGTGTGTCATGTGTTTCGCTTTGAGAGCGGGCAACTAAATTTCATTTTTGATATGTGCTGTTGTGCCCACAGTAAAAAAATGACAATAAAGGTTATCTTATCTTATCTTATCTTATCTTATCTTATCTTATTTTATCTTATCTTATCTTATCTTATCTTAACTTATCTTATCTTATCTTCCCTGCTCTGTCCATTGCAGCTGCTGAAAAGGGAGCCCCTTGTAAAGGACGGAAATTGCTCAATTCAGGAATAGCCAACACCGCACAATAATAATAATAATAATAATAATAATAATAATAATAATAATAATAATACCCCCAGTAAGGCACTACCCCCCCAGTAAGGCACTACCTTGACCCCCAGTAAGGCACTACCTTGACGTGGTTGTGGGGCTTGTGTACTCTGAGGAAGATGAGAGCTATGCCAGAGGTTCAACCATACTGGACAGGTCTCATCAGAGGAGTCAGACAAAGAGTGTCTCTCCCATAAAAAATATGGTGAGACGTAAATTTCAGAATGCCATACCGGCTCGGACGTCGCCCGGGTTAACAAGGTCCGCGCTAGATATGGAGTTCCTGGATATCTGGTGAAAAATGGGTTACAGGACTCAGGACTGTTGGCTGAGCAACCAGGGCCAGCAGCTGCAGAACTACTGGAAGAAAAGGTGTTTACCCGTCGCAGATACACAGTGATGGAAAACAAAGAAATAATGATCTGTTACTACAGATCAAGTCCAACAAGAAGAGGATATCTAAAACGAATGCACCAGTTCTGGAAAGAACAACATCCAGAATCAGAAATAACAGAACAGAGACTAGCAGATCAACGCCGATTTATAACACGAAATAAAGTATTCACAGAAACAGAATTGGACGAACTGCAAAGGTTTACCCAGGGCAAAGAAATCAAAGCCTTACCAGAAGTAATTCAGAATGTAGAGGCAAACCAGGGGGAGTTGGCAGTGAAGGAATCCAGCAGAGATATACAACTGTTCTCATTTGGAAACCAGGCACCTCTTCCTCAGGAAGAACAAAACCCTCTAACTAAAGAAATAAAAGAATTGAAACAAAGAATAACTGAGCATCTAGAACAGCACAAAAACAACAGAATAAGGCTACCTGCATTGAAGCTTGTTCCAAAGAAACAGCTAGCACAAGCATTAAAAGATGCAAATACTGCAATATCAAGTATAAGCACCAATTCACTGCAAGAAACAAACCAACTAATGTACAGCACAGCTGCAGTTATAACAGAATACCTGGGATGCAAAATCAACAAAAAGAAAAACAAACAAACAGTGCACCAGAAAAATGGAAGGTTAGACTAGAAAATAAGATCAGCAAGTTAAGATCACATGCAAGCAAGCTAGAACAGATGAAAGAAAAGAAGCTGAAGAACAAGAAGACCAAAGAATACCTAATCAAGAAATACCACTTAGAAACAAGGAAGATCAAGGAAGCACTGGAAATAATAAAGCAACAAATAACAGCTATAGCCAGGAAAATCAGTAGATATGAAGCTCGAATTGCAAACTATAGGCAAAACCTCCAATTTCAATCCAATCAGAAACGTTTCTACCAATCCATCAATGGAGAAACTGCAAGGAATCAGTTAGTACCTGACAAGGAAGAAACAGTGCAATTCTGGAAGCAGATATGGGATAACCCAAAGAAATACAACAAGGATGCGGCTTGGTTAAAAGAGGTGGATGCAAATAAAACAGAAGTTGAAATGAAAGAACTAGTAATAACAACAAAAATGGTAGAAAAAAGAGCAAGGAAAATCAAAAATTGGTCAGCACCAGGTGAAGATGAACTGCATGGGTTTTGGTTGAAACATCTAACTGTTATACACCCACTCATTGCCAAGCAGTTCAACAATATACTACAAGGAGGAGAAATTGAAAAGTGGCTAACAACTGGGAAAACCTACCTAATAATGAAAAATCCAGCAAAAGGGGCAACACCAGGTAACTACAGGCCAATTACCTGCTTACCAACAACTTTCAAATTACTAACTGGTGTGGTAGCTGATGCAGTACAACAGCATCTAGTTGAAAACAATCTCTTTCCACCTGAGCAGAAAGGAAACCGCCCCAATAGCAGAGGAACAAAAGATCAACTCCTAATAGACAAAATGATCTTGGAAAACTGCAAGAGAAGGAAGACCAACCTGAATGTGGCATGGATTGACTACAAAAAGGCATTTGACTCTCTGCCACATGATTGGATAATCAAGTGCCTAGAAATAACAGGAGTCAGTAGAAACATCAGAAAATTTGTGCAAAGATCGATGGCACAATGGAAGACACAGTTGCAGATCAATGGTGAGAGAGCTGGGAGAGGTTAATATCAAGAGAGGAATATTTCAAGGAGATTCATTATCACCATTACTATTTGTTATTGCACTGTTTCCTCTGTCAACAATACTGAATAACTCAGGACATGGTTATCAAACATCAAAAACATCTGCTAGACTATCCCACCTCCTTTACATGGATGATCTGAAGCTGTATGGAAAAACATCATCTGAAATAGAATCGCTGCTCAACACTGTCCGTATATATAGCCAAGATATTGTAATGGAGTTTGGCTTGGACAAATGTGCCACACTTACTATCAAACAAGGAAAATAGTGAAAACTGAAGGAATCAAGATGCCCCACGAAAATAACATTAAGAGTCTGGATGAGGAAGAGTACTACAAATACTTGGGTATCCTTCAAGCTGACAACATCAAGCACACTGAAGTCAAGAAAAAGATTAGAGGTGAATACATCAAGAGAGTGAAGAAGATCTTAAAATCCAAACTCAATGGAGGAAATACCATAAAGGCAATCAAACCTGGGCAATCCCAGTCATTAGGTACACAGCTGGAATAGTGGACTGGACTCAAGCAGAACTAAAAGCAATGGATAGGCAGACCAGAAAAATAATGACAATGAATCATGCCCTTCATCCACGCAGTGACATTGATAGACTTTATCTACCAAGGCAAATAGGTGGGCGTGGAATGCTACAAGTACATCAGATGGTTGAAGAAGAAAAAATGGCTTTGGAAGAATATCTGAAGAACAATGATGAAGATGCACTGAAATTAGTATATCAGGAAGGCTTACTAACTACTGGAGAGACCAAACTGGCCTACAAGAAAGACCAAATGAAGAACAGAATAGAGGCATGGGAAGACAAAGCACTACATGGCCAATACATTAAAAAAATAGCTGGGAAAGCAGATAATAATAAAACCTGGCAATGGCTAAGAGCAGGAAAATTGAAGAAAGAGACCGAGGGACTAATTCTGGCTGCACAAGACCAAGCCTTAAGGACAAATGCATACAAAGTCAAAATTGAGAAGACAGCAACAGACAGTAAGTGCCGCCTATGCAAAGAAGCTGAAGAAACAGTGGACCACTTGGTAAGCTGTTGCAAGAAAATTGCACAGACTGATTACAAGCAGCGGCATGACAAAGTAGCAACAATGGTGCATTGGAAGATCTGCAAAAAATATCATTTGCCTGTAAGCAAAAACTGGTGGGATCATAAAATAGAGAAAGTCATAGAAAATGATAAAATTAAACTGCTCTGGGACTTCAGAATTCAAACAGACAAGCACCTGCAACATAACACCCCAGACTTAACAATTGTCGATAAGAAAGACAAAAAAGTCTGGATAGTGGACGTGGCAGTGCCTGGAGACAGCAGAATAGAAGAGAAAGAACTGGAGAAGATAACAAAATACAAAGACCTACAAATAGAAATAGAAAGACTGTGGCAAAAGCAAGCAAGGGTAGTACCAATAGTCATAGGCTCCTTGGGTGCAATCCCAAAACAACTGGAGCACCACTTGAACACCATTGGCATTGACAAATTTGCTATTAGTCAATTGCAAAAGGCGGCCTTATTAGGAACTGCTTCCATCCTGCGACGATACCTGTAATACCATCAAACATCCACATCTGCCTATCCCAGGTCCTGGGTAAGGACTCGATAGGTAGACAAAATGCCAAATCCAGTCTGAACATCTGGCTGACTGTGCGATGATCCACCATAATAATAATAATAATAATAAAGTTGGAAGGGACCTTGGAGGTCATCTAGTCCAACCCCCTGCTCAGGCAGGAAACTCTATGCCATTTCAGACAAATGGCTGTCCAGTCTCTTCTTAAAAACTTCCAGTGTTGGAGCATTTGCCGCTTCTGGAGGCAGGTTGTTCCACTGGTTAATTGTTCTAACTGTGAGGAAGTTTCTCCTTAGTTCTAGGTTGCTTCTCTCTTTGGTCAGTTTCCATCCATTGCTTCTTGTCCTACCTTCAGGCGCTTTGGAAAATGGTGTGACTCCCTCTTCTTTGTGGCAGCCCCTGAGATATTGGAACACAGCTATCATGTCCCCCCTCGTCCTTCTCTTCATTAAACCTGACATACCCAATTCCAGCAACTGTTCCTTATATGTTTTGGCCTCCAGTTTCCTGATCATCTTTGTTGCTCTTCTCTGTACTCTTTCTAGAGTCTCAACCTCTTTTTTACATCGTGGTGACCAAAACTGGATGCAGTATTCAAAATGTGGCCTTACCAGGGCATTGTAAAGTGGTATTAATACTTCACATGTTCTTGATTATATCCCTCTGTTAATGCAGCCCAGGACTGTGTTGGCCTTTTTGGCAGCTGCAGCACACGGCTGGCTCCTGTTTAAGTGATTGTCCACTAGGACTCCGAGGTCCCTCTCAGAGTTACTACTATTGAGCAAGGTACCCCCTATAGTACTATACCTGTACATTTGGTTTTTCTTGCCTAAATGTAGAGCTTTACGTTTTTCACCATTGAATTTCATTTTGTTAGATAGCGTCCAGTGTTCAAGTCTGTCCAGATCCTCCTGTATCCTAAGCCTGTCTTCTGGAGTATTGGCTATTCCTGCCAGCTTGGAGTCATCTGCAAGATAGATTCAGGATCCAAATGGATCGTGACAGACTTGAACACTGGACCCTATCCAACACAATGAAATACAATGTAGAGAAAAGTAAAGTTTTACACTTAGGCAGGAAAAAAAACAAATGTACAAGTATAGATTAGGTGAAACCTGGCTCAATAGTAGCAACTGTGAGTGGAATCTTGGACCTAATGAACAATCACTTAAATATGAGCCAGCAGTGTGCTGCAGCAGCCAAAAAAGCCAACAGAATCCTGGACTGCATTAACAGAGGAAAGAATCAAGATCACATGAAGTATTAGCACTGCTTTATAAACACTTAGTAAGACCACATCTGGAATACAGTATCCAGTTTTGGTCACCACATGATAAAAAAGAAGTTGAGACTTTGAAAAGAGAGCAAACAACAACTGAGGTGATTAAGGGCCTGGGGACTAAAACATATAAAGAACAGTTACAAGAATTGGGTATGGCTACTCTAGAGCAGTGGTTCTCAACCTTTCTAATGCCGTGACCCCATAATACAGTTCCCTATGTTGTGGTGACCCCCAAGTGGGTGTGGCCACCAATAAGAGGTAGTAGAACAGCTAAGGAAAAGGGAACAAAATGGTGGACAGCATGGTTTGGCGACCCCCATGAAATGGTCATTCGACCCCAAATGGGGTCCCGACCCACAGTTGAGAACTACTGGTCTAGAGAAAAGAAGGACTAGGGGCGACATGATAGCAGTGTTCCAATATTTGAGGGGCTGCCACAAAGAAGAGGGGGTCAACCTATTTTTTAAAGTACCAGAAGACAAAACTAAAAGCAATGGATGGAAACTAACCAAGGAGAGAAGCAGCCTAGAACTAAGGAGAAATTTCCTAACAGTGAGAACAATTAACCAGTTGTGGGTGCTCCATCACTGGAGGCTTTTAAAAAGAAACTGGACAGCCACTTGTCTGAAATATGTATAGGGTTAGGAGGTTGGACTAGAAGACCTCAAAATTCTTTCCAAATTGATTACTCTCTATCCTGTATTAACTGCTAACACTAGCACAATTCCTCTCGGTATCCGTTTCCCATTATGTGACCTACACACACTTGGGATCCCTTCATCTCCAAAGAATATAAATGCAGATATTAAATTGATTGTCCTCCCCACATACCCCTTGCGTTCTTCTTTCTAATTCTTTGTGTTGTCCTTTGTCGGTTCAGATAACTCATAACCCTACTCTGCCCTCAGCCAGGATGGCTAATAATGGAGAACAGAAGGAGTTCTACCGAAATACATTTTGAGGATTTTGGGGTGGGAAGTTTGGGTCACTACTAACTGCAGCAACTGTCCGAATTCAGGCATGTGTTGATTGTGTAAGTACACAAAATGTACGGGTATCTACATGTGTTTCTGTCTGCATGTATACACACTTTTGTTAGATGGACAGATTGTCTCTTGGTCTCTTTTTTGTTATCTGGATATCTGAGGAGGATGAAATTACTAGGAATATTCTTAAAACCTCTGCAAGCGATTCTCAAATGGTCAACCCTCCTTTCCAAACTACTAAAATTGGGGTTATCTAAATATCTAAAATTTTAGATATTTCTGCAAGGCGATCAAACCGGTCAGTCCTAGAAGAGATCAACCCCGACTGCTCTTTAGAAGGCCAGATCCTGAAGTTGAAACTCAAGTACTTTGGCCACCTAATGAGAAGGAAGGACTCACTGGAGAAGGGCCTAATGCTGGGAAAGATCGAGGGCAGTAGAAGAATGGGACGACAGAGAATGAGGTGGCTGGATGGAGTCACTGAAGCAGTAGGCGTGAGCTTCAATGGACTCCAGAAGATGGTAGAGGACAGGAAGGCCTGGAGGAATGTTGTCGATGGGGTCGCGATGGGTCGGACATGACTTCGCAACTAACAACAACAACAAAAATGTCAGAAATATTCTTTATATGATCAATCATTGGATGACAGTTTAACACAAAAACCTATTCAGCGAGTTGCCTGTTTGAGCAGTTGAGTTCAGGAGCTGAGACAGGGACTGATTCTCTTTTGGTCTCTTTCTGTTAACAGGTACGAGGGCTGGGCTAAATATTTTGGAACGGCGGGTGATGAATTAACACGAAACATTATCAATATCTTCATCGCCATGATCTGCACTCTAGGCCTGGTGGGCAATGGGGCGACAATTTATGTCCTGCTCTACTCCATTAAGAGGAATTCTTTTACCACTTACATCCTGAACCTTTCCATCGCTGATTTCGGGGTCCTCACCTCCCTTGTTATTGCCATTATATTTGTGACGGTTCTAACGCTGCAGAAAGAATTTGACCTTCTGTTTGTCTTTTTCTTGGTATTTTTCGAGTTCTTTTCCTTCGCCTATTCCGCCAGCCAGTTCCTCCTGACCGCCATCAGCCTGGATAGATGTGTGGCCGTCTTCTTCCCACTCTGGCATCGCTACCATCGTCCGCCGTATTTGCCCACCCTGGTTTGTGGCTTCATCTGGATCCTGTCCTTCCTGCTCTCTGCGGCGCACTTCATTCTGCACTGGAGCTGGAACTTTGAACGTTCCCCCTTCCTTTATCAGCTTGCTGTGAATGGTTTACTTTGTACGCCTCTCATGATTGTGTCCACCGTGACCCTCTGGATTCACATGAAGTGGTCTAAACGACAACGCAATCAAAGGAAGCTGCTCACCACCATTTTGCTGGTTCTTCTTTGCTTCCTCCTTTTTTCTCTCCCAATGAATGTCTTTTGTGTTGTTGACTATTTTGATTCCTATAATCTCCTGCTCATGACCATCGGGATGGGATGCGCCGCTCTTAACAGCAGCATCAACCCCCTCCTTTATTTCTTAGTCGGGAGGAAGCAGAGACAAAAGGACCAGCCCAGAACATCTTACAAGGTTGCTCTGGAAAATGTCTTCAGGGATGAGCAAGGAAGCCCAGAAGCCCAGGAAACTAAGACAGAAGACCAGTTGTGAAGAACCACTATCACTGTATAGTCATTTTTTTTAAAAAAAAAAGTCATAAAGGATATGTATGTAGCCTCAATACGAACATACAAAATTGACGGAATTTGCCAAACAGAATAGCTAATCCCCAAAGCAATGTAAACCGGAAATATTACTGTATGTGCAATTTTCAAAGTGAAGAGCTTTCATAGTAAATGGGTTGTGTTATACCATTCCTTTTTATTCCAACGTAACTGCTGTCAGGAATCCTTCTTGCTGCATGGCATTTTTTCAAATGTGTAATTTTGCAAGCTTTTGTCCCTAAAGCCCTTGATAGAAGAGCTTGAGGCTTCATTAAAAACTTGAAAGTTTGAGGAGTCCTTTCTGCTCTCTGAGCTTACTTGCTTTCTTGCAGACGTTTCATGACCCAACTAGATAACATCATCAGTGCTAGAAGGGAGTGGGATTTGTGGAGAGGAGGAGGAGGAGGAGGAGGAGGAGGAGGAGGAGGAGGAGGAGGAGGAGGAGGAGGAGGAGAGGCCTGGGGTGTCCTTGATCTTGATGCTCTTGTTATGGTTCCAGCTAATGAAACACTTCAAAGAACTTCCAGGCATTGATTTCCCTAAAAGTCTTTTATTGCTTCAAAATGTCGGCACAGGCATAACGAAGTCTATGCTTTTTAAGTTCTCTTCCTCTGAGCGGTTAAATTATCAGCATGTTCCCTCCCTAAATTAGCTGTCCTATATCACATTATCCAATTAGTGTGAAGGTCAAAGGTTTCCTTCCTCTTTCTTTCCCGGGCTTTACCCCCACCCTCTAAGCTCTATATTAACCCCAAAAATACCAGACAGTTCTGCATATTGTCAAAGCAAGAATATACAGTATTTGCAGCGTTGACAGCTCTCTGAGCTTGTTTGTTTTCTTGAGACGTTTCATGACCCAACTAGGTAACGTCATCAGTGCTAGAAGGAAGTAGGATTTGTGGAGAGGAGGAGGAGGAGGAGGAGGAGGAGGAGGAGGAGGAGGAGGAGGAGGAGGAGGAGGAGGAGAACTAATGAGTCCTTGGTGCTCTCTGAGCTTGGCTGTTTCTTGCAGACATTTCATTACCCAAACTAGGTAACATCATCAGCGCTAGAAGGGGGTGGGGTTTGTTCTCAGTTTATATTCTAGTGGCTTGCTGTGTCAGTGTTGGTAGGGGTTTAGTTGGCTGTTGGTCTGATGTTAATGAACAAATCGACTTAAACCAATCAGAACCAAAATGCATTTGGTCAAAAATGTACACTAACCAGCAACAAGATAAAATGGACGCTTGCATGTTTCCTGGAGTCATTTGCTTAACCAGCTCCTCAGAGTCACCTTCCCAGTGAGATGGGCACCATGTAAACTCAATAAATAATAAAAGGAAATTGCTGTCACCCTTAACCACATTCCTCTTTTAAGGGTTCAGGACTCCAAGATGTTCCCATTAGACTACGTTTCTGACAGGGCTCTTTAGATATTTTCTTCTGTCAAAATATGGTTGTATCTTTAAGGACTTCCTTTGCATATCGCAAGTGTGCGATGACACATCAAAATTCAAAGACGCCTACCGCCCAAGTTGTTGTTTTTTTCTGAGGAAAGTTGTGCTTTGGTCCAGCTCAGTTCTCCTTTCTGAGAGTAACTGTATTAAAGGCAGACCAGAGGGGTTATTGAACCCATGTCACCCCTGTTTCTTCTCTTCTTTAGACAAGCCAAACCCAAGTCCTGCAGCCGTTCTTCAAATGTTTTAGGAGAAGGGGTGGGTCATGCTAGGTGTGCAAATGACACAGCTGGAATTGGGTATATCTACTTTAATGAAGAGAAGGACGAGGGGGGACATGATAGCAGTCTTCCAATATCTCAGGGGCTGCCCCAAAGAAGAGGGAGTCAAGCTATTCTCCAAAGCGCCTGAAGGCAGGACAAGAAGCAATGGATGGAAACTAATCAAGGAGAGAAGCAACCTAGAACTAAGGAGAAACATCCTGACAGTTAGAACAATTAACCAGTGGAACAACCTGCCTCCAGAAGTGGTGAATTCCCCAACATAGAAAGTTTTTAAGAAGAGACTGGACAGCCATTTGTCTGAAATGGTATAGGGTTTCCTAGCTGAGCAGGGGGTTGGACTAGATGACCTCCAAGGTCCCTTAAACTCTGTTATTCTGTTCTATTCTATTCTATTCTATTCTATTCTATTCTATTCTATTCTATAGTGTTCTATTCTATTCTATAGTGACAATAAAGTTATTATTCTATTCTGTCTCTACTCTATTCTATTCTATTCTATTCTATTCTATTCTATTCTATTTTATTCTATTCTATTCTACTCTTATTCTATTCTATTCTATTCTACTCTACTCTACTCCACGCCACGCCACGCCACGCCACGCCACGCCACGCCACTCCATTCCATTCCATTCCATTCTATTCTATTCTATTCTAAAGTGACAATAAAGTTATTATTCTATCCTGTCTCTACTCTACTCTACTCTACTCTACTCTACTCTTATTCTTATTCTATTCTTATTCTATTCTATTCTATTCCATTCCATTCCATATTTTCTATTCTATTCTATTCTATTCTGTTCTGTTCTGTTCTGTTCTGTTCTGTTCTGCTCTGCTCTGCTCTGCTCTGCTCCTCTCCACTCCACTCCATTCCATTCCATTCCATTCCACTCTACTCTACTCTACTCTACTCTACTCTACTCTACTCTACTCTACTCTACTCTATTCTATTCTATTCTATTCTATTCTATTCTAAAGTGACAATAAAGTTATTATTCTGTCTCTACCCTACTCTACTCTACACTATTCTTATACTTATACTTATTCTATTCTATTCTGTTCTATTCTATTCTATTCTATTCTATTCCATTCCATTCCATATTTTCTACTCTACTCTACTCTACTCTACTCTACTCTACTCTACTCTACTCTACTCTACTCTATTCTATTCTAAAGTGACAATAAAGTTATTATTCTATCCTGTCTCTACTCTACTCTACTCTACTCTTATTCTTATTCTCCTTAGTTCTAGGTTGCTTCTCTCCTTGATGATGAGTTTCAACCGGTTGAGTAGTCCTCGACTTATGACCGGTTGGGGGTCACGGCATTAAAAAGGTTGAGAACCACTGGTCTAAATGTTAGTCACTATCCTGGTTTCCCCCCCCCCCACAAAAATCATCCATGGAGCTCACTTTCTAGACTATCAACAGCCTTATTTAAACAAAGTGGCCTTGTTGAGAGAACACAGCCAACTTACCTTTATCTGCAGTTGCACAATGTGTTGGGCTACAGAGGAACTAAAAGGACTCTTTTTGCGCAAATGTAAAGGGAGAAGGAGGAGGAGGAGGAGGTGGAGGAGGAGGAGGAGGAGTAGGAGGCATTCTAAGTACTCCCAATCTGGGTGGTTCCACAAAAGCTCTCATTGGAAAGAACTGGGTTAGAACTAATACCCCCTGGAGGGAAAGAAAGAAAGAAAGAAAGAAAGAAAGAAAGAAAGAAAGAAAGAAAGAAAGAAAGAAAGAAAGAAGGAAGGAAGGAAGGAAGGAAGGAAGGAAGGAAGGAAGGAAGGAAGGAAGGAAGGAAGGAAGGAAGGAAGGAAGGAAAAACAAAAGTAGCCAGGCCATATGTCCTTCTCTAAAAACTGTGATGGAAGTCACTGTTCATATCCTGAGAATTATAATTCATTTCTCTTCCAGAAATGAAGTGGAAGATTACTCTTGGCAGGTAGAAAAGAAAAGTGGGAACAATCCAGCATTACATGAATCTTTCAGAAAGATTGTTTTTGAAATGTGCATCTCAGTGGCCAGAGGCAAACACATGACTTCTGCACAACAGTTGTTTGCTAAATTTATATCCTTCCTTTCCGACAATGTTCAATCTAACAGTAGATAAAAATGGGAAGTATAAACCACAAGAAGAGATGACTACAATTTTAATTAAAGCAAAATTAAAATCCGTATCATTAAAATCCATTGTGCAATATATGTAAACATGCAAGACATATTAATGAATACACACGCACACACACATACACACATATACATACATACATACATACATTGGATGGATGCTAACACAGAATTACATTTTCAGAATCACTGATCAATAATTCTCACTAGTAAATGAACTGAATAACTGAAGGTGAGGGTAAAATAGCTAGGAGCATCAAAGCAGCTGAAAGGGTTTTTGGAGCATTTTGACTTATGCCTGCAGATGAACAAACATTAGGTGCAGAAATCTGAAAATAAGGAAAACCATTCATTTAGCTTCTCATAATTGATTACCGAGATTGAAGAAAAGTTTAACCCCCTTTCACCCATGAGTTATTTCATCAAGTCAGCTCAAGTCAGCAGGATCTGCTCAAAATGACTTGAAAATCACAGTTACAACTGAATAAACGACAAACTAATTTCCTAATCTCCTTGGCGTTACATTTTTGGCAGTCCTGGATTTCCAGAGGAGATTTCTCTGAATTCATTATCAGGGCCTGGCAGGGCAGTATAGAAATATGGATTTTTTTTCCCCCACTCTCGTGAGCACATCATGACTGGATATCAACCTGGACCTCTGCCTGCTTTTCATTTTCGTCTTCCTCCTTGAAAACTCTCTGAAGGATAGTGTTTAAGTTGTACGTAGAATGATGTTCCTTCTTCCTCCCCAGTAGAAAATAGATCAGTGGGTTAACACTGCTGTTAAGACAGGCGCATAGGTAGCCATATGTAATTAAATTGTCATAATTATGCTTGAAAAGAACATCACTGAGATAAATGGCGCTGGGTGGAATAGAAAAGATGAGGAAGAAAAACAGGGCAAGCAAGGCGACTTTGAGAAGTTTTCCACGCTTCTGCATCTGTGATTTAAGGTAGCCTTTGATGAAGAGGGCCAGGCTGGAGACCACCATGAGTGGGATGCAAATGGAGCTACAGATGAGAATGTGGTAGAATGAGGGGAAGTTTCTCGTCAGATTAACCCCAAACAGAACATAATGAATTACACAGAGGAGCAAAGAGACCAGCCATGAAAAGGCACAGAGTATAGTGGACAAGTATGCTGGCTGATGGCATCGATACCAAATTGGGAAGAAGAGAGCCAAACATCGGTCAATGCTAATGATAGTCAGAAGAAATTGACCAGTGCAGTAAGTGGATATCATACATTCTGTTATTATTAGGGGGGGGAAACTCTTAATCAAGTACAGGATTTCCATCAGAAAGAGGAATACGAGAGTCCCACTGTCAGCCACAGCCAAATTGAGGATATAGACAGTGAAAGAATTCCTTTTAATCTTGAAACCCAAAAGTCGGATGATAATTCCATTTCCAATAATCCCTGGAATACAGATTAAAATGATTAAAGAATAGATGACTTTTTTCTGATATTCAGGCTCATACATGCTGCTCTTTGAGTGGATGACCTCAGTCTGATTGTGTTCAAGATATCGGAATGCCAGACTTCCGATGTTGGCATCCGTCATTCCAGAAAAGATGGTTTTTGTATTGCTTGCTGTCTTCTGTGGAAATGAATCTCACTTTGATTTTTTTTTTTTTTTACTAGTTGCTGCTTCTCGTTGAAAGTTAAAGATGGACCCAGGCAGCTAAAGGACAAACCGCTTATTTTTAGCCAACAGGCATCAAACGATGTTTGCAAATGTTCTGATTTTTCCACGAAGGATGGCAGAGGATGTGGAAAAATTCACCCGAAGATCTTCAGCAGAAGTCAGTTGGGTTGTGCTTTTGTGTACTTCTGCATTGGTTCTTGCTCAGGAAGGCAAACATGGTGGCATCAGGGTCTGTAGATTATTTTCTCCCATCAGTTTTCAGCCATATGGGTCAATTCATCATCTGGCGTGTATAACATTTCACAACCAGTGAAAAATTTGACTCCTGCAGAGTAAAGGACTTGCTTTGCCTTAGTCTCTCCACACAATCAAAGCAGAAACGACTCACGGAAAATAGTTAAGTTGGTCACTTTGCCGGTTAAAAGAGGAAATTCTCAGTTTTGTGGGTTGTTAGGTTCCCTCTGCTTCTTTGTAAGAACTATGTCATATCTAAAGTTTTAAAAAAAAAGTGGTTATAGGATCATTTTAAGGGCATACAATACAGTACGGATCTTTCCCTCCTTTAAAGTGTAAATAAACGGCTGTACAAAGTTATTAATCATAATTCTTAAACCCCCCCCCCAAAAAAATGTTCCCATTGGGACCAGCTATAAGTAACAAAACATTTAATAACATTCTTCTTGGCTTTTGTGAAGGCTGTAGGAAGTCAGCACTTCCCCACCACCACCGAGAATGAAATATTTAGGGGAATATTAAAAAAGGAAGGATAGAATATTTTCCCTAAAGTAGAAGTGAAGAAAAAAATCTTTTTTTTTATTAAAAAGTTTTTATTTTCCATTTATTCATACAAAATACAATTCAATTAAAATAAATTCCTAACCATTGGTACCGCCTGCCCATTCCCCCCAGGCTGCGTCCATCCTCTCTAAACCTTCCCCACTTCCCTCCTCTTTCTTTCCTCCCCTCCTACTCTCTTCCCCTCCCCTTCTCCTCTAACCATCCTACTTCCACCTTACTCCTTCCTCCCCTCTCATCCCTCTCACACACATGAACGCAGCATAGGGGAAATACCCAAGCATTTACCATGACTATATTATCATTACCCACCCACTCACCCACCCACCCACCCTCGCTTCCCAGAGCAGCGTACAGGGTTATTAATAAGAAAGTTAACAATAATAAAAAAAAAGAAAAAAAGAAAGAAAAAAGGAAAAAAACCATCATACTTAACCTTTAACTCCCCTTAAATTAAGTCATATAAACAAATCTCTACAACAGTTACTATCAAATTTTACTCATAAAATAAATGAAACTTTATAGTCCCATATTTTTTCTGAATATAATCTATCCATCTTCTCCATACAATAATGTATCTTTCTTGTGTATGATCCTTCAAATAAGCAGAAATTTTTGCCATTTCTGCAAAGTTAGAAACTTTAAATATCCATTCTTCTAAAGAAGGCAACGAGTCCTTCTTCCAATACGAGCCTACTAATAGTGAAGAAAAAAATCTTAACAAAGGCAGAAACATCCCATCTTCCTGCCTCAAGCAGAAACCTGGAGAAGCTAATATCTAGAAATGGAGATTTTGTAATCCATTCAGAAAGCCTTGGCCACCCTATTCATAAGCAAAACGCCTTCAGCCCCAGCCCCCACAGAAGGCTGGAGCTGGTGGGATTAGAAAAACAAAGACTCCTAAAATCTACGTTCCCTACCCAGCATGATCTCCCAACCATAATGGGAGTCAGGCAACAATAATTAGAATACTAAAAGGGCACAATCAAACACAGTCAAACAAAGTACATTACACAAGGAACAGGCATCTCAAAGACAAAACCCACCTACTCTTAATTCCATTTTGTCAGCTGTCCCAGAACCACATGCTGTTGTTGGTTCTGCTCCTTAAGAAACAGAGACCTTCTTTCCTAAGCAGCTAGCCTCCATTTTATTTCCAGCACCTTTCTCCAGGATTGAAATTGGACCTAACTTTTCTTTCAACAAGTCCAAGATAAACATCACAGGAAAAGAAAACATTATTCTTTGGAATCATTAACTGATGAATATCTTCCCTACTAAATATTTCTAATAATGTAGAAGAGTGTTGGTGACAATTTAGCAAGGATTCTAGGTAGCTACCATCTCATTGAACTAAACCAAACCAAACCATACTGCAAACTAATGAAATGAAATAAACTATACAATGAAACAAAAGCCATATACAACACCAGAGAAGCCACCTCAAAATCATCTCCTGCCCCAAGCCAATCCTCTTTTGTGGAATGGCTCAAACGTAAGGACATATTTTCGCAATAATATAAAATGTGTAATTCCTTGACCTGAAAAAGCAATGAATGTAGGAGAGAAAGAGCAGGAAAAACAAAACAAAAGACAAAACAAGAACATTTGAAAGATAGGAGACAATTGGATAGATCAGTAGTAGATAATTGCAGAAACATTTCTGCTCTTTGTGTCTTGAAAAAAAACATATTCAAGGAGTTCAGCAGCACAACATGACATATCCAGAGAAGGTTCTCCAGAATGAATATGAGGAGCTTAGAATTGGTTCACAGGTGGGAAAAAAATCAGTAGAAGAGGACCAAGAGGGACACATGAAATTTCTGACAAACATTAAAAGGAAACAATATTCTTGACAAATAGCTTGATATTTATCAATATTGATATTTATCAATATTGATATTTATCAATATTCTTGATAAGTAGCTACATCTGTCAAGAAAAGCAAGAGCAAATGTGTGGGTCACTGCAACCTGAAAAGAACTATGAGACCACATGCTTAAGCCTGAGACTTCTTGGCCCTGTGTTTACAATTCAGTGTTACACAATGGAAACACTCTAAGGCACAATACACCGGAGGTGTCAGAAACCTCCACGCTGTCTCCAAACAGATATGAAAACTCAGTTGGAGCTATTACCGCTTTTATGACAAGTTGGCTAGCATAAAAATACAGGTGACTACATCTAGAAATGGTATATAAGGAATATATAAGGAACAGTTGGTGGAATTAGGTATGTCTAGTTTAATGAAGAGAAGGACAAGGGGCGGGGTATGATAGCAGTGTTCCAATATCTCAGGGGTTGCCACAAAGAAGATGGAGTCAAGCTATTCTCCAAAGCACCTGAAGGCAGGACAAGAAGCAACGGATGGAAACTAATCAAGGAGAGAAGCAAGCTAGAACTAAGGAGAAATTTCCTGACATTTAGAACAATTAACCAGTGGAACAACCTGCCTCCAGAAGCGGTGAATGCTCCAACACTGGAAGTTTTTAAGAAGAGACTGGACAGCCATTTGTCTGAAATGGTATAGGGTTTCCTGCCTGAGCAGAGGGTTGGACTAGAAGACCTCCAAGGTCCCTTCCAACTTTATTATTATTATTATTATTATTATTATTATTATTAGTAGTAGTAGTAGTAGTAGTAGTATACTCTACCCAACTATTTAACTGATTTTTTTTTTAATAACTGGTCATCTGTGATGGATAACCTTTCATCAGAAATCATACTATCAAATCCTTGCAGTTTTTGAGACTTATTCTGAATTGAGATTTTTTTATATATATAAAACAGCTACCATAACGACAGTTTTGTCTTTGCTAAGGACATACCTGGTGGTGATGCACAAGAATAGATCTCTTTGAGAATCTGAGGCAGTTCAGAAAGCTAGATTTCTTTGATGAATCCAGTTTGGTCTGCATTTGATGTGGCTATGGTGAGCACGCAGAATTTATTCAGCATCAGAAAAGAAAAGAGGAACGTCCTTAACATTTTGCAATAGTCGTGGAAAGAGAGGGTGTTCTCTATATATGTTTTGCAAAATCTTAATCATAATTTGGAAGGAGAACCAAAACTCAGCCCTGTTTATATCTTCTGTAAGACTGGGAAAACCCATACAAGTGAATGCGAAACCTGTTTCATCCTTTGTTTGCAAACATGAGTTATTTTTGAAATTATTAAATGAAAATTAAAGCCAATTTAATGGATGGATGGATGGATGGATGGATAAATAGCTTTATGTCTTTCTATTAGTTGTGAGGTTCATTAGAAGATTGAACAATGCTGGTACTGATATTGATTAGCATGTGTTCTTGAGGATATAGACGGGGTTTAAAAGGATTATTTGGAGCAATGGAAATAAAAAAAGAAACTTTAGTGCTGTGTTTTTTCCAAGATACAAAAGGCATCACACGTGGAGCTTACCCTTGAAGAATATTCAGAACTACAGTTGATCCAGAATGGAGCTGCCTACGTAGTTGTGAGCAATTTTCATTTTGTCCATGTGACACTTCTACTTTGTAAATTGCACTAGTTACCAGTGGGCTTGCAGATATAATTCCCAGAGCTGGTCGTCACCAGTAAAGGTCTTCATGGCTTAACACTGGACACTTAAGAGACCAGCTTTCTTTGTTTGTTTTTGGATCACCTGTAAAATTTGGCAGAGTGGGTTCATTCCAGGTCCCACCTATCAACAGTGTCTTTTGGAAGGCCTAAATACTGTATTTTCCGGCGTATAAGAGGACTTTCTAAACCATGCAAATCTTCTCCAAAGTCGGGGATCGTCTTATACGCCGGAAAATACGGTATTTGTCTTCTGTGTGACTAGTGCCTACCCTATGAAGATACATTCCTTCTGAATTCTGTCTGGCTTCAACCTTTCTGCATATTCACAAGTCTTGAAAGGTTTCTTCAAAATCCCTTCCAGCAGGCCCCGAGAAAGAAGGCTTTATGATCAACTCTCTGAAATTAGATTAAAATTTTGTCTTCCCTGTGTTACAGAACTTCAAATGCTTATAGAATCTGCCTCCTGCATTGTTCAGTAAAGAAATGAGTGTCCCGGGCCCTTTTCTGCAGACAAAACATCCCTTCCTTTCTTTGTTTCTCTTAATAGTATTACTGGACAGATTAAGGGACAAATGTCATCTTCTCTGTTGCTAACTGAGGTTTGTACAGGAGAAATTAGTCATCATGGTGTCCTTGGTGGTCTCTGAGCTTGTTAGCTTGCAGATGTCTTATTGCCAAAAGGAAAACTACCATCACTGGCAGGGCAAGCTACTGTCGTCAACATCCAGTTTGAGGATCCAAATAAGTCACCAGGTTCATTCCATTTCCAAAAATCTTACTGTTTATTGAACTCACGGCATGGTACTGTCAAACTAAAACTCTAAGGTTCCTAGACACCAGATCATAGAATTAACAATAATCTCTCCAGCCAAACCCCTTACCTTCTCACGTAGTCTCTATAAATAATTTCACTTCGTTATGGGAACTGTCTGCTTCTCCTCCACACCTGCTGCAGTGTCCTTGGAAAGATTTCAGGCTCTCACGGTCTTCAGAGGAGAGGTTTCACTTCTCCAGCTAAACCCTTCCAAAGCAACACCTCCCCCCCTCCAAATCTAATGCCAAGTTGAAACGAAGAGACATGTAGCTGCCAAAGGTTCCTTCTTGTTAACTGTATATAAACAGGCTTCAACCCCCACACTCAGGTGCCTTGATGAAACCTAGTTTGGTAATGAAAAGATCTGCAAGGAACAAACAAGCTCAGAGGCCATCAAGGACTCCACAATTCTCTTTGTGGAAATTAGTCATTTCATCTTGATATCTGTTGTGGTTATCACATTTCTTTGCTATGGTGATCTGACCAAAATAAAACTCTTTCAACTCTTGTGTTCTTCTGCTTCCTGCCTACATTGCCTGGCCTTATCTTCTGCTTATCCCTGAGATCACAAAGATAGCTCTGCTTTTGGAGTCCTTTGTAGTCACTGAGTGAAGTTGTTTGTTTGCAAATCTTTCATTATCACAGAGAAAACCACATCCCCACGAACAGACATCCAGCTTTGCTCATCACAGTATAAAAAAGATCTTGTGACTCTGGAAAGAGTGCAGAGAAGAGCAACAAAGTTGATCAGGGGGCTGGAGGCTAAAACATATGAAGATTGGTTGCAGGAATTGGGTAGGTCTAGTTAAGTGAAGATTGCCAGGAGATTGCTGGGAGAAATATCAACAACCTAAGATATGCAGATGATACCACTCTAATGGCAGAAAGTGAAGAGGAACTAAAGAGCCTCTTGATGCGGGTGAAGGAGGAGAGTGCAAAAGTAGGCTTGAAACTCAACATTAAGAAAACCAAAATCATGGCATCCAGCCCTCTCAATTCCTAGCAAATAGATGGGGAAGAAATGGAGGTAGTGACAGATTTTATTTTTCTGGGCTCCAAGATCATCTCAGATGGGGACTGCAGCCAAGAAATTAAAAGATGCTTGCTCCTGGGGAGGAAAGCTATGGCAAATCTAGACAGCATACTAAAAAGCAGAGACATCACCCTGCCAACAAAAGTGCGTATAGGCCATGGTTTTCCCAGTTGCAATGTATGGCTGTGAAAGTTGGACCATAAGAAAGGCTGAGCGTAAAAGAATTGAGGCCTTTGAACTATGGTGCTGGAGAAGACTCCTGCGAGTCCCTTGGACTGCAAGGCGTTCAAACCGGTCAGTCCTAGAAGAGATCAACCCTGACTGCTCTTTAGAAGGCCAGATCCTGAAGTTGAAACTCAAATACTTTGGCCACCTAATGAGAAGGAAGGACTCACTGGAGAAGGGCCTAATGCTGGGAAAGATTGAGGGCAATAGAAGAAGGGGACGACAGAGAATGAGATGGCTGGATGGAGTCACTGAAGCAGTAGGTATGAACTTAAATGGACTCCAGAAGATGGTAGAGGACAGGAAGACCTGGAGGAACGTTGTCCATGGGGTCGCGATGGGTCGGACACGACTTCGCAATTAACAACAAAAAGTTAAGTGAAAAGAAGGACTAGGGAACAAATGATAGCAGTGTTCCAATATCTGAGGAGGGTAACCAATTTTCCAAAGCACTTGAAGGCAGGACAAGAAACTAATCAAGGAGAGAAGCAACCTAGAATTAAGGAGAAATTTCCTGATAGTAAGAACAATCAACCAGTGGGACGACTTGCCTCCAGAAGTTATGGGTGCTCCATCACTGAAGGCTTTTAAGAAGAGACTGGACAGGCACTTGATGAAATGGTACAGGGTTTCCTGCCTGAGCAGGGGGTTGAACTAGAAGTCCTCCAAGGTCCTTTCCAACTCTGTTATTCAGTAGACATCAAACCCCACACTTGCTCACATTGAAGATGCTACCTTAATGGGGTAATGAAATGTCTGCAAGAAAAAAAAAACAAGCTCAGAGAGCATCAAGGACCCCACCACAAGTCCAGTCCTGAACTACGCATATTCTCTTCCACTGAAATGAGTCATTTCCTTTTGCTTCCTGTTGTGGTGATCACACTCTCTTGCTGGGGTTACCTTGATCAAAAGCAAACCACATGCAACCCTCCCCATTGCTCTTGTGTTCTTCTGCTTTCTGTCTGCATTGCCTGGCCTTGTTTTCTGCTGGTTCCTGAGACTGAAAAGATCGCTCTGCTTTTTCCTGGTTTATAACACTATTCGGTGTGTTGGTTTTTGCTGATGGACTATCATCACTATTGTTCATTGTTCTTATTCATATGTTGTGATTTGGGGGAGGGGAAATTCTCTGTTTTAAGCCTAATTAAGATTTGTAAGTTTTTGTTGCCTTTATGACTGAGATAGCTTATCGTCTGCTTTAGCTTATATACTTATTATATTCAAATCAATGAAAAAAAAAGAATATAAGGCCTGGAAGGACTTATAATAATAATAATAGAATAGAATTTGTCCCAGATTTCAAAATAATCTAACTCAGTCTTATCCTTCATTTCCATTGTGAGCCTGTCCATATCAGCGACTATCCGGGTTATAATCTAGTGTTAAGATAGAAATATATATAATTGTATGTTAGTAATTAGAGAAATGAATTAGATATTGTATAGAAAAATATGCATGTGTATATAGATATAAAGAATTATATGTAAGAAGAGGATCAAATTGTTAGAAATACTTGTACTGGAATGTTACGTTATGTCCACTTTTTTTAATTATATTATAAATATTTTTTTAAAAAATAAATAATAATAGAATAGAGCTGAAAGGGATCTTGGAGGTCTTCTAGTCCAACCCCCTGCTCAAGCAGGAGACCCTATACCAGTGATGGTAAATCTTTTAGAGATTGAGTGCCCAAAACCTGGTCCCGCCTTGGCTCCACCCCCTGCCCCACCCCCACTCCATCCCCACCCCCCCTGCACACAGGGCCACTCACTGCCTCCAGGGCCCATCACAGATCACCCAGCAGTGCCATGGTGGCCACACCCACTGCCAGTGCCCCAGAGCAGCAACTGTGCGCGATGGGGTGTGACGGCAGAGTCTTGTCTATGCTGCCTGGCTGCCATGTTCTTGTCTCCGCTGCTCTGCATGGGCCATGCTCGGGGGTGACTCTCCTCCAGGGAGAGGAAGGGGTGAGGAAGGGGTTGCTATTTGGTGAAAACATCATTAGAGAAATTACTCTCCAAATTATTCTCCAAAGCACCAGAGGGCAGGATAAGAAACAATGGTTGGAAATTGATCAAGGAGAGAAGCAACCTGGAATTAAGGAGAAACTTCCTGACAGTGAGGACAATTAAATAGTGGAACAGCTTGCCTCCCAAAATCATGGGTGCTCCATCACTGGAGGTTTTTTAAGAAAAGACTAGACAGACACTTATCTGAAATGGTATAGGTTCTCCTGCTTGAGCAGGGGGCTGGACTAGAAGACCTCCAAGGTCCCTTCCAGCTCTATTCTATTCTACAACCTGGGCAGTCCCTGTTATTCAATATGCAGCAGGAATAGTTGCAGATGGAATTTGGTAACTTGGATCAGAAAACAAGAAAACTAATGACAATGCACCATGCTTTAAACCCCAAAAGCAATATTAATTGGCTGTATCTGTTAGGAGTCAAGGAGGACAATTTGGAAAAAAAAAATCTATGGGAAACTCAGAAAGACTATAATGAAAATCCTGAATGAATAAAAGAATTTGAAGATGAATTTAGTAAAGATCAAATGGAAGATCTAATAATAACAACAGAAAGGATTGAAGAAATGTTGTAAAAAGGATTTAAAAACTAACATCTTCATAAGAAAAATCAAAATCAATAACCAGTATTAAAAATCAAGTGTCTGCCATCCCAGCCTGGTCAGTTAGAAAAGAAAGAAGGAAAAGAAAGCACGTGGTTTGCCAAAAGTACACTTTACTAAAGCCAAGTGATTACGGTAGAAGCAAAGCTGGATCTGAGGTTTTCCTGCCCAAAACCATATAGTATGGTTAACTTTTCCCTGGCTCCCACATTTCCCCCCAATTATCCTTGAGTGTCCAATTAGGTGTTAGCAAATTGTTTGGGTAATGGTCTCTGTCTTTGTGGGCTGGTTGATTCTGCATTGCACAATGTGACCTTGGAACAGCTGGCAACTCTCATGGGACGATCTAATGCTTAGTTTTAATTCCTCTCATGATACCTCCCCTTATCCTACCCCATAGGTCTCCCCTACTCTTTTAAGCATAGCAGGCTAACAGCAGGCAATGCATACCATAGAAGGATGGCAATCCTGACATCAAGGAGCTACCAACTCAGTCAAACAATCAAGGAGTAACCAATAATAGGAGTAATCAAGGAACTACCAAGGAGAAAACAAAGTACCTGTATCAACACAGTCAAGATAAGCTACTCTATATGAACAGAGAGCAAACCCCACCCCTTTCTAGCACTGATGATGTTCCCTAGTCAGGTAATGAAATGTCTGAAAGAAAACAACCCAGCTCAGAGAGCACTAAATATTTTAGAATTTCAGTATGTAGTATTTTAGCATTTTAAATGTCAACCCAAAATTCTTAACCAAAACTTGGAAGCCATGCAGTAAGGAGAATGCAGAGGCAGAGAAGCAACCTAGAACTAAGGAGAAACTTCCTGACAGTGAGGACAATTAACCAGTGGAACCACCTGCCTCCAGAAGCGGTGAATGCTCCAACACTGGAAGTTTTTAAGAAGAGACTGGACAGCCATTTGTCTGAAATGGTATAGGGTTTCCTGCCTGAGCAGGGGGTTGGACTAGATGACCTCCAAGGTCCCTTCCAACTTTATATTATTATTATTATTATTATTATTATTATTATTATTATCATCATCGCACAGTCAGCCAGATGTTCAGACTGGATTTGGCATTTTGTCTACCTATCGAGTCCTTACCCAGGACCTGGGATAGGCAGATGTGGATGTTTGATGGTATTACAGGTATCGTCGCAGGATGGAAGCAGTTCCTAATAAGGCCGCCTTTTGCAATTGACTAATAGCAAATTTGTCAATGCCAATGGTGTTCAAGTGGTGCTCCAGTTGTTTTGGGATTGCACCCAAGGAGCCTATGACTATTGGTACTACCCTTGCTTGCTTTTGCCACAGTCTTTCTATTTCTATTTGTAGGTCTTTGTATTTTGTTATCTTCTCCAGTTCTTTCTCTTCTATTCTGCTGTCTCCAGGCACTGCCACGTCCACTATCCAGACTTTTTTGTCTTTCTTATCGACAATTGTTAAGTCTGGGGTGTTATGTTGCAGGTGCTTGTCTGTTTGAATTCTGAAGTCCCAGAGCAGTTTAATTTTATCATTTTCTATGACTTTCTCTATTTTATGATCCCACCAGTTTTTGCTTACAGGCAAATGATATTTTTTGCAGATCTTCCAATGCACCATTGTTGCTACTTTGTCATGCCGCTGCTTGTAATCAGTCTGTGCAATCTTCTTGCAACAGCTTACCAAGTGGTCCACTGTTTCTTCAGCTTCTTTGCATAGGCGGCACTTACTGTCTGTTGCTGTCTTCTCAATTTTGACTTTGTATGCATTTGTCCTTAAGGCTTGGTCTTGTGCAGCCAGAATTAGTCCCTCGGTCTCTTTCTTCAATTTTCCTGCTCTTAGCCATTGCCAGGTTTTATTATCTGCTTTCCCAGCTATTTTTTTCATGTATTGGCCATGTAGTGCTTTGTCTTCCCATGCCTCTATTCTGTTCTTCATTTGGTCTTTCTTGTAGGCCAGTTTGGTCTCTCCAGTAGTTAGTAAGCCTTCCTGATATACTAATTTCAGTGCATCTTCATCATTGTTCTTCAGATATTCTTCCAAAGTCATTTTTTTTCCTTCTCAACCATCTGATGTACTTGTAGCATTCCACGCCCACCTATTTGCCTTGGTAGATAAAGTCTATCAATGTCACTGCGTGGATGAAGGGCATGATTCATTGTCATTATTTTTCTGGTCTGCCTATCCATTGCTTTTAGTTCTGCTTGAGTCCAGTCCACTATTCCAGCTGTGTACCTAATGACTGGGATTGCCCAGGTGTTGATTGCCTTTATGGTATTTCCTCCATTGAGTTTGGACTTTAAGATCTTCTTCACTCTCTTGATGTATTCACCTCTAATCTTTTTCTTGACTTCAGTGTGCTTGATGTTGTCAGCTTGAAGGATACCCAAGTATTTGTAGTATTCTTCCTCATCCAGACTCTTAATGTTATTTTCGTGGGGCATCTTGATTCCTTCAGTTTTCACTATTTTTCCTTGTTTGATAGTAAGTGTGGCACATTTGTCCAAGCCAAACTCCATTACAATATCTTGGCTATATATACGGACAGTGTTGAGCAGCGATTCTATTTCAGATGATGTTTTTCCATACAGCTTCAGATCATCCATGTAAAGGAGGTGGGATAGTCTGGCAGATGTTTTTGATGTTTGATAGCCATGTCCTGAGTTATTCAGTATTGTTGACAGAGGAAACAGTGCAATAACAAATAGTAATGGTGACAATGAATCTCCTTGAAATATTCCTCTCTTGATATTAACCTCTCCCAGCTTCTCACCATTGATCTGCAACTGTGTCTTCCATTGTGCCATCGATCTTTGCACAAATTTTCTGATGTTTCTACTGACTCCTGTTATTTCTAGGCACTTGATTATCCAATCATGTGGCAGAGAGTCAAATGCCTTTTTGTAGTCAATCCATGCCACATTCAGGTTGGTCTTCCTTCTCTTGCAGTTTTCCAAGATCATTTTGTCTATTAGGAGTTGATCTTTTGTTCCTCTGCTATTGGGGCGGTTTCCTTTCTGCTCAGGTGGAAAGAGATTGTTTTCAACTAGATGCTGTTGTACTGCATCAGCTACCACACCAGTTAGTAATTTGAATGTTGTTGGTAAGCAGGTAATTGGCCTGTAGTTACCTGGTGTTGCCCCTTTTGCTGGATTTTTCATTATTAGGTAGGTTTTCCCAGTTGTTAGCCACTTTTCAATTTCTCCTCCTTGTAGTATATTGTTGAACTGCTTGGCAATGAGTGGGTGTATAACAGTTAGATGTTTCAACCAAAACCCATGCAGTTCATCTTCACCTGGTGCTGACCAATTTTTGATTTTCTTTGCTCTTTTTTCTACCATTTTTGTTGTTATTACTAGTTCTTTCATTTCAACTTCTGTTTTATTTGCATCCACCTCTTTTAACCAAGCCGCATCCTTGTTGTATTTCTTTGGGTTATCCCATATCTGCTTCCAGAATTGCACTGTTTCTTCCTTGTCAGGTACTGACTGATTCCTTGCAGTTTCTCCATTGATGGATTGGTAGAAACGTTTGATTATTATTATTAGTATTATTAGTATTATTATTATTATTCATCACACAGTCAGCCAGATGTTCAGTCTGGATTTGGCATTTTGTCTACCTATCGAGTCCTTACCCAGGACCTGGGATAGGCAGCAGATATGGAAGTTTGATGGTGTTACAGATCTCGTCGCAGGATGGAAGCGGTTCCTAGGAAGGCCACCTTTTGCAATTGACTAATGGCGAATTTGTCAATGCCGATGGTGTTCAAGTGGTGCTCCAGTTGTTTTGGGATTACACCCAAGGCGCCTATGACTATTGGTACCACCCTTGCTTGCCTTTGCTATAGTCTTTCTACTTCTATTTGTAGGTCTTTGTATTTTGTTATCTTCTCCAGTTCTTTCTCATCTATTCTGCTGTCTCCAGGCACTGCCATGCCCACTATCCAGACTTTTTTGTCTTTCTTATCGATAATTGTTAAGTCTGGGGTGTTTATAATTATTATTATTATGGATCATCGCACAGTCAGCCAGATGTTCAGACTGGATTTGGCATTTTGTCTACCTATCGAGTCCTTACCCAGGACCTGGGATAGGCAGATGTGGATGTTTGATGGTATTACAGTATCGTCGCAGGATGGAAGCAGTTCCTAATAAGGCCGCCTTTTGCAATTGACTAATAGCGAATTTGTCAATGCCAATTGTGTTCAAGTGGTGCTCCAGTTGTTTTGGGATTGCACCCAAGGAGCCTATGACTATTGGTACTACCCTTGCTTGCTTTTGCCACAGTCTTTCTAGTTCTATTTGTAGGTCTTTGTATTTTGTTATCTTCTCCAGTTCTTTCTCTTCTATTCTGCTATCTCCAGGCACTGCCACGTCCACTATCCAGACTTTTTTGTCTTTCTTATCGACAATGTTAAGTCTGGGGTGTTATGTTGCAGGTGCTTGTCTGTTTGAATTCTGAAGTCCCAGAGCAGTTTAATTTTATCATTTTCTATGACTTTCTCTATTTTATGATCCCACCAGTTTTTGCTTACAGGCAAGTGATATTTTTTGCAGATCTTCCAATGCACCATTGTTGCTACTTTGTCATGCCGCTGCTTGTAATCAGTTTGTGCAATCATCTTGCAACAGCTTACCAAGTGGTCCACTGTTTCTTCAGCTTCTTTGCATAGGCGGCACTTACTGTCTGTTGCTGTCTTCTCAATTTTGACTTTATATGCATTTGTCCTTAAGGCTTGGTCTTGTGCAGCCAGAATTAGTCCATCGGTCTCTTTCTTCAATTTTCCTGCTCTTAGCCATTGCCAGGTCTTGTTATTATCTGCTTTCCCAGCTATTTTTAATGTATTGGCCATGTAGTGCTTTGTCTTCCCATGCTTCTATTCTGTTCTTCATTTGGTCTTTCTTGTAGGCCAGTTTGGTCTCTCCAGTAGTCAGTAAGCCTTCATGATATACTAATTTCAGTGCATCTTCATCATTGTTCTTCAGATATTCTTCCAAAGCCATTTTTTCTTCTTCAACCATCTGATGTACTTGTAGCATTCCACGCCCACCTATTTGCCTTGGTAGATAAAGTCTATCAATGTCACTGCGTGGATGAAGGGCATGATTCATTGTCATTATTTTTCTGGTCTGCCTATTCATTGCTTTTAGTTCTGCTTGAGTCCAGTCCACTATTCCAGCTGTGTACCTAATAACTGGGATTGCCCAGGTGTTGATTGCCTTTATGGTATTTCCTCCATTGAGTTTGGACTTTAAGATCTTCTTCACTCTCTTGATGTATTCACCTCTAATCTTTTTATTGACTTCAGTGTGCTTGATGTTGTCAGCTTGAAGGATACCCAAGTATTTGTAGTAATCTTCCTCATCCAGACTCTTAATGTTATTTTCGTGGGGCATCTTGATTCCTTCAGTTTTCACTACTTTTCCTTGTTTGATAGTAAGTGTGGCACATTTGTCCAAGCCAAACTCCATAACAATATCTTGGTTATATATACGGACAGTGTTGAGCAGCGATTCTATTTCAGATGATGTTTTTCCATACAGCTTCAGGTCATCCATATAAAGGAGATGGGATAGTCTGGCAGATGTTTTTGATGTTTGATAGCCATGTCCTGAGTTATTCAGTATTGTTGACAGAGGAAACAGTGCAATAACAAATAGTAATAGTGATAATGAATCTCTTTGAAATATTCCTCTCTTGATATTAACCTCTCCAGCCTCTCACAATTGATCTGCAACTGTGTCTTCCATTGTGCCATCGATCTTTGCACAAATTTTCTGATGTTTCTACTGACTCCTGTTATTTCTAGGCACTTTATTATCCAATCATGTGGCAGAGAGTCAAATGCCTTTTTGTAGTCAATCCATGCCACATTCAGGTTGGTCTTCCTTCTCTTGCAGTTTTCCAAGATCATTTTGTCTATTAGGAGTTGATCTTTTGTTCCTCTGCTATTGGGGCGGTTTCCTTTCTGCTCAGGTGGAAAGAGATTGTTTTCAACTAGATGCTGTTGTACTGCATCAGCTACCACACCAGTTAGTAATTTGAAAGTTGTTGGTAAGCAGGTAATTGGCCTGTAGTTATCTGGTGTTGCCCCTTTTGCTGGATTTTTCATTATTAGGTAGGTTTTTCCAGTTGTTAGCCACTTTTCAATTTCTCCTCCTTGTAGTATATTGTTGAATTGCTTGGCAATGAGTGGGTGTATAACAGTTAGATGTTTCAACCAAAACCCATGCAGTTCATCTTCACCTGGTGATGACCAATTTTTGATTTTATTTGCTCTTTTTTCTACCATTTTTGTTGTTATTACTAGTTCTTTCATTTCAACTTCTGTTTTATTTGCATCCACCTCTTTTAACCAAGCTGCATCCTTGTTGTATTTCTTTGGGTTATCCATATCTGCTTCCAGAATTGCACTGTTTCTTCCTTGTCAGGTACTGACTGATTCCTTGCAGTTTCTCCATTGATGGATTGGTAGAAACGTTTCTGATTGGATTGAAATTGGAGGTTCTGCCTATAGTTTGCAATTCGAGCTTCCTATCTACTGATTTTCCTGGCTATATTTGTTATTTGTTGCTTTATTATTTCCAGTGCTTCCTTGATCTTCCTTGTTTCTAAGTGGTATTTCTTGATTAGGTATTCTTTGGTCTTCTTGTTCTTCAGCTTCTTTTCTTTCATCTGTTCTAGCTTGCTTGCATGTGATCTTAACTTGCTGATCTTATTTTCTAGTCTAACCTTCCATTTTTCTGGTGCACTGTTGGTTTGTTTTTCTTTTTTGTTGATTTTGCATCCCAGGTATTCTGTTATAACTGCAGCTGTGCTGTACATTAGTTGGTTTGTTTTTTTATTATTATTATTATTATTATTATTATTATTATTATTATTATTATTATTATTATTATTAAGATGGCAAAGTAAAGGCATCTAGAAGTCCCAGTGCTCTGGTAAATTTCTATTTTTGTCATATTGTCTTTTTAAACATGTTTAATTGGTGAGTTCTGTGTATAAACTGTATTCGACAATGAGGAGATAGAAAAGGAACTCATCCAATCTCCAGACAAATCTGGTTATGGGGGGGGGGGCATAACCAACACTTTAGAACAGGGGTCTTCAAACTTGGCCCTTTTATGACTTGTGGACTTCAACTCCCAGAATTTCTTAGCCAGGCACGCTGGCTGAGGAATTCTTGGAGTTGAAGTCCATAAGTCATAAAAGGGCCCAGTTTGAAGACCCCTGTCTTAAATCTAACAAACAAAATGGAGGCTGGCTGAGGAATTCTGGGAGTTGAAGTCCACAAGTCATAAAAGGGCCAAATTTGAAGACCCCTGCTTTAGAAGATCGGGTCAAGGTCTAGAAAGACCTTGATAGATTTGAATAACGGGCCCTATCTAATAAAATACAATTCCATGGTGAGAAAAGTAAGGTCCTACACTTAGGCAAGAAAAACCAAGTGAACAGGTATAGAATAGATGGTACCTGGCTCAACAGCAGTCACTGTGAGAGGGATCCAGGTGTCCTAGTGAGCAACCTCTTATGTTTAAGATAACAGGTGCTGCAGCTGCCAAAAAAGCTAATGTAGTCCTAGGCTGCATCAACAGAGGGATGATATCAAGATCATATGAAGTGTTAGTACTGCTTTATAGTGCAGTGGGAAGACCACAATTGGAATAGTGCAAAAGAAGGGTTGAGGCCTTAGAGGGCAGGAAAGAGCAACAAAGGTGATCAGGGGACTGGACAGTAAAGCATGCAATGGATGGTTGCAGGAACTGGGCATGTCTAGTCTAAACAAGAGAAAGACTAGATGACATGATCACAGTTTTCTGATATATGAGCAGCTCTTACAAGAGAAGAAGGGTTTGATCAATTCTCCAAAGCACCTGAGGGCAGGACAAGAAGTAACAGATGGAAGTTTAAATAAGAAAGATCCAACCTTACAATTAAGGAGAAATTTCCTGACAGTGAGAATAATTAATCATTATGGAATGTCTCGCCTCTGGAAGTTATGGGTGCTCCATCACTAGAAGACATTGGACAGCCATTTGTCCAGAAAATGAAGGGTCTCCTGCTTGAGTAGGGGATTGGACTAGAAGACTTCCAAAATCCCTTCCAATTCTATTATTCTTTTTTTTTTGATTGAAAATTTTTTAAAATTTTACAAAAAAATTCCCTTCCCCAAACCCTCCCAACCCACCCTCCCCCAACCTTCCCAGAGCTGAATACAGGCTTAATTAAAATTTAAAAGAAAAAGTTTTAAACACAAATAAACCATATACAAATTTGATTACAATAATTAAACAAATTATAAAATACTTTTAACACCAATATTTAGAAAACAGAAAGAGAAAAAGAAAAGAAACAAGAAAAAGGAGAAAAAAATAAAAAAATAAGAAATTAAAAAAAAGAAAATATCTAGAAAAATATCTTAAACTTTAAATATAAATTATTCAAAAACTAAATAATATTTTTATATCATACTTATATTGTATAAAGTTTATCCATCTTTTCCATACCAAGAGATACTTCTCTTGCGATTGATCTTTCAAGAAAGCCGAAATCTTTGCCATTTCTGCTAAGTAAGAAACTTTAAGAAACCATTCTTGCAAAGTAGGCAAAGATTCCCAATTCTATTATTCTGCTATTCTGAATTAGATTTTCTTTCTGGATTTAACTGGCTGAGAACTGAAGTGGGAAGGTTACTGCATGGGAAACAGGAAGAAATGACAAAGAATTAATACCAGCACACAGATCTTACTCAAACCCTCTAACCCACAAAAAATAGGTGACCTAATGGAACTATTATTTTTTTTTAAAAAAAAAAAGGCATGTGAAAACGGAAACGCAAGTAATGACTGCACCAAAAGTCAAGGCAGAGAGAGCAAAATTGAAATTTATAATAATTGAGGGTATACCAGAAGTATTGACATTATCACTCCAATCTCAGAAACAAAGTGACTGCCCAAACTTTTATCTCCTACTCAGACAATTCAGCCAAAACACTTTGTCTCTGACAGACTTTTACAAATTATAATCTAGAATGTAGCCCAGTGGAGATTCTGTTGACAATAAGGCTAGGCTGCATTAACAGAGGGACAGAATCAAGATCATGTGAAGTGTTAAAACCACTTTACAAGGCCTTAGTAAGGCCACACTTGGAATACTGCATCCAGTTTTGGTCACCACGATGTAAAAAAGATGTTGAGACTCTAGAAAGAGTACAGAGAAGAGCAACAAAGATGATTAGGGGACTGGAGGCTAAAACATATAAGGAACGGTTGCTGGAATTGGTTATGTCTAGTTTAATGAAGAGAAAGATCACAACCTACTACTTGATAAGATAGAAAAATGTGGGGTAGACAGAATCACCACCAGATGGATCCGTAGCTGGCTGACTGGCCGTACTCAGCAAGTGGTCCTCAATGGAACTGCATCTATATGGAGGGAAGTGTGTAGTGGGGTGCCCCGGGGCTCTGTTCTGGGCCCAGTACTCTTCAACATCTTCATCAATGATTTGGATGAAGGGATAGATAGGGAACTCATCAAATTTGCAGATGACACCAAGCTGGCAGGAATAGCCAACACTCCAGAAGACAGGCTTAAGATACAGAAGGATCTGGACAGACTTGAACACTGGGCACTAACTAACAAAATGAAATTCAATGGTGAAAAAAGCAAGGTTCTACATTTAGGCAAGAAAAACCAAATGCACAAGTACAGCATAGGTGGCACCATGCTCAATAGTAGTAACTGTGAGAGGGACCTCGGAGTCCTAGTAGACAATCACCTAAATATGAGCCAGCAGTGTGCTGCAGCTGCCAAAAAGGCCAACACAGTGCTAGGCTGCATTAACAGAGGGATAGAATCAAGATCACGTGAAGTATTAATACCACTCTTCAATGCCTTGGTAAGGCCACACTTGGAATACTGCATCCAGTTTTGGTCACCACGATGTAAAAAAGATGTTGAGACTCTAGAAAGAGTACAGAGAAGAGCAACAAAGATGATTAGGGGACTGGAGGCTAAAACATATAAGGAACGGTTGCTAGAATTGGGTATGTCTAGTTTAACGAAGAGAAGGACAAGGGGGGACATGATAGCAGTATTCCAATATCTCAGGGGCTGCCATAAAGAAGAGGGAATTAAGCTATTTTCCAAAGCACCTGAAGGCAGGACAAGAAGCAACGGGTGGAAACTAATCAAGGAGAGAAGCAACATAGAACTAAGGAGAAACTTCCTGACAGTGAGAACAATTAATCAGTGGAACAGCCTGCCTCCAGAAGCAGTAAATGCTCCAACACTGGAAGTTTTTAAGAAGAGACTGGACAGCCATTTGTCCAAAAATTTAGTAATAGTAGTAAAGTTGGAAGGGACCTTGGAGGTCATCTAGTCCAACCCCCTGCTCGGGCAGGAAACCCTACACCATTTCGGACAAATGGCTGTCCAGTCTCTTCTTAAAAACTTCCAGTGTTGGAGCATTTACTGCTTCTGGAGGCAAGCTGTTCCACTGATTAATTGTTCTCACTGTCAGGAAGTTTCTCCTTAGTTCTAGGTTGCTTCTCTCCTTGATTAGTTTCCACCCGTTGCTTCTTGTCCTGCCTTCAGGTGCTTTGGAAAATAGCTTAATTCCCTCTTCTTTATGGCAGCCCCTGAGATATTGGAATACTGCTATCATGTCCCCCCTTGTCCTTCTCTTCGTTAAACTAGACATACCCAATTCTAGCAACCGTTCCTTATATGTTTTAGCCTCCAGTCCCCTAATCATCTTTGTTGCTCTTCTCTGTACTCTTTCTAGAGTCTCAACATCTTTTTTGCATCGTGGTGACCAAAACTGGATGCAGTATTCCAAGGGTGGCCTTACCAAGGCATTGAAGAGTGGTATTAATACTTCACGTGATCTTGATTCTATCCCTCTGTTAATGCAGCCTAGCACTGTGTTGGCCTTTTTGGCAGCTGCAGCACACTGCTGGCTCATATTTAGGTGATTGTCTACTAGGACTCCGAGGTCCCTCTCACAGTTACTACTATTGAGCATGGTGCCACCTATGCTGTACTTGTGCATTTGGTTTTTCTTGCCTAAATGTAGAACCTTGCTTTTTTCACCATTGAATTTCATTTTGTTAGTTAGTGCCCAGTGTTCAAGTCTGTCCAGATCCTTCTGTATCTTAAGCCTGTCTTCTGGAGTGTTGGCTATTCCTGCCAGCTTGGTGTCGTCTGCAAATTTGATGAGTTCCCCATCTATCCCTTCATCCAAATCGTTGATGAAGATGTTGAAGAGTACTGGGCCCAGAACAGAGCCCTGGGGCACCCCACTACACACTTCCCTCCATATAGATGCAGTTCCATTGAGGACCACTCGCTGAGTACGGCCGGTCAGCCAGCTACGGATCCATCTGGTGGTGGTTCTGTCTACCCCACATTTTTCTATCTTGTCAAGTAGTAGGTTGTGATCTACTTTATCAAATGCCTTACTGAAGTCCAAGTAAATTATGTCCACAGCATTCCTCTGATCCACTAATTTTGTCACTTGGTCAAAGAATGCAATAAGATTTGTCTGGCATGATCTATTTTTGACAAACCCATGTTGGCTTTTAGTAATGACTTTGTTTGCCTCTAGGTGTTCGTTGATTCGTTGTTTGATTATCTTTTCCAGGATCTTCCCAGGTATTGAGGTCAGGCTGATAGGTCTGTAATTTCCTGGATCCATTTTTTTTCCTTTTTTGAGGATGGGAACTACATCAGCTCTTTTCCAGTCCTCTGGTAGTTCCCCTGTGTTCCAGGATCTTTGAAAAATATAGTTCAGTGGCTCCGATATCACATCTGCCAGTTCCTTGAGAACTCTGGGGTGTAATCCGTCTGGTCCTGGCGATTTGAACTCATCTAGGCTGGACAGGTGCTCACTAACGATTTTCTTGCCTATCTTAACTTGTGTTTCTGTTTTGTTTTTTGTGGCACTATTTTTGATAGGTTGGTCTGTTTTTTCCCTTTGTGTAAAGACAGATGCAAAAAATGAGTTAAATAGTTCTGCTTTCTCCCTGTTGCTTGTCACCTTCTTGCCACTTCCACCCACTAATGGACCAATCATTTCCTTCACTTTTTTCTTGTTTTTTACATGTTGAAAGAAGCTTTTTTTGTTATTTTTGACTTTGGTCGCAAGCCTCAGTTCATTTTGAGCCTTGGCTTTCTTCACTTCATCTTTGCAGGCTCGGGCTATTTGCTGATATTCTGACTTAGTTATGTTCCCCTCTTTCCACTTTCTATACTTGTCCTTTTTATCTTTCAATTTGTCAGAGAGTTCTTTATGCAGCCATGCTGGTTTCTTTTGAGAGCTGTTATTTTTCCTCTTTGTTGGTATTGTGCTAGACTGTGCTTTTATTATCTCATTTTTCAAAATTTCCCAAGCTTCTTGAGTTGTTTTCCCCTTGAGGATTCTCATCCATGGAATCCTTCCCAAGCCCTCTCTAAGTTTATTGAAATTAGCTCTCTTGAAGTCCAAGACTCTAGTTTGACTGTGTTCTATTGGTTGTGCTTCTATAATGTTGAATTCTAATATTGCATGATCACTTCCTCCCAGGGTTCCTATGGCTCCAACACCGTCTATCATTTCATCTCTGTTAGTGAGAATTAGATCCAAAATGGCTAATCCCCTAGTTCCATTCTCTACTTTTTGGGAGACAAAGTTGTCTGCTAGGTTTGCCAGGAACCTGTTTGATCTTCCACTTGGTGCGGAGTTTGTCTCCCAGTTGATGTCAGGGTAGTTAAAGTCCCCCATTACTATTGTGATGTGCTTCCTACATACCTTAGTTAGCTGACTAGCAAAAAGTTCATCTATTTCCTCTGTTTGGTTGGGTGGTCTGTAGTATACACCTATGGCAATGTCATTCCCCCCCCCTTTTATATTGACCCAAATGCATTCAAGACAGTTTTTATCATTGTTGTACTCTATTTCTGTGAAGATGTAGTTATTTCTTATATAGAGAGCAACTCCACCTCCTCTTTTATTTGGTCTGTTTCTTTTAAATAATTTAAATCCCTCTAGCTGTGTGTTCCATGTGTGAGTTTCATCCCACCATGTTTCCGTAATGGCAACAATATCGTATCTGCCCTCATTAACCTGAATTTCTAGTTCACCCTGTTTGCTGTTCATACTTTGTGCATTGGTGTATAAACATTTGAGTCCTTTGTGGGTGGCCCTGTGTTTCCTTTCTACATAACCTGTGTGGTGCCTGAGTTCCCCTATTGTCTTACCACCTATTTGGTTAGTGCACTTTATATGGCACTCGCTATTAGAGGCTTCATTTTGATTGGTAGCAAGGTTGGTATTCTTGTCCACACACACATCTGTGCTACATGCACTGATAGCCTTATAGTTTTTAAATTGCCGGGGACAGGCAATTTAATGGTGTAGGGTTTCCTGCCTGAGCAGGGGGTTGGACTAGATGACCTCCAAGGTCCCTTCCAACTTTACTACTATTACTATTACTAAAGATGAGGGGTGACATGATAGCAGTGTTCCAGTATCTCAGGAGCTGCCACAAAGAAGAAGGGGTCAAGCTATTCTCCAAAGCATCTGAAGGCAGGACAAGAAGCAATGGATGAAAACTGACCAAAGAGAGAAGCAACCTAGAACTAAGGAGAAACTTCCTGACAGTTAGAACAATTCATCAGTGGAACAACCTGCCTCCAGAAGCTGTGAATGCTCCAACATTGGAAGTGTGTAAGCTTCTGATGGCTTATGCATTCTTATTAAGGAAGACTTGCAATGCAGAACAAACAACTATATTCTGGGGATAAACTCCCACATATGCTGGTCATAGAATTTAGATATAAATTTTGAGTTAATACTAATAAATATTCATGTTCCCTCAAACACATCCCCTTATTACAATGCTGGTTTTTTATTACAATTATAAATAATATTGGAGGAAATAGCTTTCTTGCATGCTAAAGTCATAATCATATTATTTTTGTTGTTGTTGTTTTTAATGCAAAACTAGGCCAAACTCACTCGACATAACTGTAAACCACTGCCAAATGAATTTTTGGACAGTCATCCACAATGGTTTTGGGGAGATAACAAAAGTAGTACAGCTGGCCTAAAATTGATATTACTGATTTTTAAAGGTAATTTTGAAATTTTGGGAGGTAAGGGTGACAATTATGTGTACCCATGCACGTTTCATGCAGCCCACTCAAGTAAGGTTAGATAGAAACTAATCAAGGAGAGAAGCAACCTAGAACTAAGGAGGAATGTCCTGGCGGTTAGAACAATTAACCAGTGGAACTCCTTGCCTCCAGAAGCTTTGAATGCTCTGACACTGGAAGTTTTTAAGAAGAGACTGGACTGCCATTTGTCTGAAATGGTATAGGGTTTCCTGCCTGAGCAGGGGGTTGGACTAGATGACCTCCTATTATTGTTGTTGTTGTTTATTTTTCAGGCAGGCCTTTTTCTAATGTCTATCTATAACAGCTTGGAAAAACTGAATAAAATTGGATTTAATTTTTAAAAAGTATATAAATTATTTATTATACAAATAATTCAAATCATTAAAAACAACCAGTTAAAATGTCTATGGAGATTCTCAGTCATCCAGGTCACAGTTGTCCCAAAGATGCTTTTTCAAGAGGCAACTGGACTGTCTTGTTTTTCTTTGAAGATATTTCATTTCTTTGCTGAAGAAGCTTCTTGGATGAGAATCCACACAGAGAACCGGATGTTCACATATTTCAATCCCACCACTGGACCAAGCAAGCTCGCCTGACCAATAACCAGCCAAGACACAGTGAAGGCCTTTTGTTTAGTTTATTGCAATAAGCAGGGAGAGAAGCTATCAAAGCCAAAATATTCCCTTCCTTATACAGTGCTGTCCCAGCCACCACATCCCTCCTTGTTCCCCATTGGCCGGGTTACTCTGAGGTTACACTCTTTCCGTCCACTTCTTGCACATATCCTGCTAACGTATTAAATCATATTCACATGTACAATAATAATAAAAAATTAGACTTATTTAAATGGTTCTGGTCCACTACCCATTCAAGTCCTTTTAAATATGGATTTCAGTCCTTGTCCTGGAATAACCGTCCAACCTCTTTCAGATCCAGTTGCCACAAATTATTTTTTTTATCATAGGTCCAGCAGTCATTTGTAGTTTGGCTTTGCTTCTCAAGATCAGATTCAGAAATATCAACAGGCGTCATTATTTTTGTGTGTTCTGTCGTTGCGTCTGTTAATATCCTGGCCTTTTTATTAGCAAGACCAGTGGTTGAGATTTAATTAGTATTTTTTTTTTCATTTTTAAACTTGGGGGGTCACACTTTTACATTAAATATTAAAAAAGATTTTCAATCCACCAATGATTTTTTTTAAAATAAAGATATTTACTTTTCGCACGAAGTCAATCACTCTACACACACCCACACACACCAATTGTGTAATGAAACATAATGGTCGCTGTCTGCAGTAAGCACTGAGCGCACAACCACACCACCAATCACAAGCCGAGCAGTGCCACAAGCCAAGCAGCACCATCACAACCAGCGCGGATGAAGTATGCATGCATCGGACTCGACACACAAGCAGCCCAAATGCACGATTTTAATGATTTTGCCGCCGACCTGCTATACTCGACAGGGCGATTCAAGTCCACGTGGACTAAGCATCAAATTTTCGAAAGTTACTTTTAGAACTTGGAAAATCCATCGAAAAAAGGTGCCAGAACACCGTTCCGGTGCGTTCAATGACAAAAAAAGCTCTGATCCCACTTATAAGATTACAACCCCCTTCATTGCTCCTCAGAAGAAAACACAGATGTCTTGACTTCTTCTATCTCCCTCCAGTAACTTCAGTTTCTTTGAAGAGCTTTTGCAAAAGGACCTTCATGCTGTCCTTGGACCGAGCTCCTTTTTTCCTCCCAACTAGAAAATAGATCACTGGGTTAATGCTGCTGTTTAGGCAGGAGATCAATATAATACGTGTCTCCCAATACCGTAGTTCAGGGTCAATTTCAATACTAAAAAAATTAGCAATCACCACAAAGACACTTAACGGAAAAGCAAGGGTGAGGAAACAGAGAAGAGTGATTAAAATCATCAGTAAAAGCCGACCCTGATTCTTCTGATTCGATTTAAGACACACTTTGATGAAAAGGGCCACAGTAGAGAGAGTGATCAACGGAAGGCAAAGTATAGCACTCACAAGGAAAAGGAGACCAAACGGACTGTAATCTACAGTGACTTTTGATAATTTCATAATGTTCACAGTTCCAACCAGGAGGAAAGAGGAGGTCCAGAGGGTGACACAGATAGCAGGGGACAAATGTTTTGGCCGGGAACAGTGATGCCAGATTGGGAAAAGGACAGCCACACACCGGTCAATGCTGATGGCCGTCATAAGAAAGTAACTATTGATATACATCATGTGGCAGAAAGAGGCACAGAAAATGTTGAGAATTCCATGTCCTAGAAAATAAGTAAATATATGGATATTATGTATAACTACAGACGTGAGGAACCCAAAGTCTGTGATGGCCAAGTGAAGGATGAATGTGGTGAAACGGTTCCTCTTCATCTGGAAGCCAAGTAGCCAGATGATGTAGCCATTGCCCATAAATCCAATACAACAGGCCATTAAAGTAATGCCTACCAAAGCAATCCATCCTAAAACAGAAGGGGGCATCTCTTCTGTGTACTCAAACGAGTCAATGGTATCGTTATACCCATAATAGTTCTCTGTAGCATCCAGATCTCCCAGGCTGGAATTCATCATTAAGCTTTTGTAATCCTCTGATTATCTTTTGGAGTGGAAGCTCCTATTAGAAGAAAAGAAAGAAGAGTGGATTCAATCATTCCTGTCTCCTAAATAACACCAATATTGTCATAGCTTCCATCATCTAAGGGGCTGCCACAAAGGCTCATTCTTTTCTCCAAAGGACCTGAGATCAGAACAAGAAGCAATGGATCAAAACTAATCAAGGAGAGAAGCAACCTAGAATTAAGGAGAAGTTTTCTGACAGGTAGAACCGTAAACAGGTGGAGCAGCTTGTCTTCAGAAGCTGTGGGTGCTCCTTCACTGGAGGTTTTTAAGAAGAGACTGGATGGTCTTTTATCCAGAATGGTATAGGATCGTTTGCTTGATCAGAGAGTTGGACTAGATGACCTCCAAAATCCTTCCAACTGTGTTGGTCTGTTACTCTACTTTCCCTGTGAATAGCTTGAGTGATGTGGCTGCAGTAATGAGCCATCTCCTTGAACTGTTGGTGGCCACACCCAAGGGGGAAAAAATATCATGGGTTGCTCCATCCATGCTTCTCAACAAATCTCTTAAATAATATTTGGTATTTGGATTGTATTGGATCTTTTCACTGTACTGAAATTCAGCATCGTCCTCTCTGCCGCTTTGTCACCATTGCATCGTGACACTCAAAACCCTCATGTGAGTTAAAAAGCAAAAATGGGTAATTATGTAAAGATGATTAGGGGACTGGAGGCTAAAACATATAAGGAACGGTTTCTTAAATTGGGTATGTCTAGTTTAATGAAAAGAAGGATAGGGGACATGATAGCAGTGTTCCAATATCTCAGGGGCTGCCACAAAGAAGAGGGAGTCAAGGTCTTCTCCAAAGCGCCTGAAGGCAGGACAAGAAGCAACGGATGGAAACTAACCAAGGAGAGAAGCAACCTAGAACTAAGGAGAAACTTCCTGACAGTTCGAACAATTAACCAGTGGAACAACCTGCCTCCAGAAGCGGTGAATGCTCCAACACTGGACGTTTTTAAGAAGAGACTGGACAGCCATTTGTCCGAAGTGGTATAGGGTTTCCTGCCTGAGCAGGGGGTTGGACTTGATGACCTCCAAGGTCCCTTCCAACTTTATTATTATTATAAGCATTTTTCCCCAATGCTTGTTCTTGTTATGGTGATAGGGTGCCCAGAGTGCAACAGAGATAATCATTAGAAAATATATCTATGACCTGAAGTACAATTGAAGATATATGAGGGAAATAATTCCTGCTAAGGGAGAAATAGGCAGCTTACACATTTTGTAGAGCTAAAGGTACTTCGGAAAAAAGGGAAAATACAGACAGACACAGACACACCTCTTTTGGTCTATACTTGAGTAACAGAATAACAATAATAGAGTTGGAAGGACCTTGGAGGTCTTCTAGTTCAACCCCCTGCTCAAGAAGGAGACCCTATACCATTTCAAACAAGTGGCTGTCCAGTCTCTTCTTAAAACTTCCAGTGATGAAGCACCCATAACTTCTGGAGGCAAAGCTGTTCCACTGGTTGATTTTCCTCTCTGTTAGGAAATTTCTCCTTAATTCCAGGTTGCTTCTCCTCTGGATTAGTTTGCATCCATTGTTTCTTTTCTTGCCTTTGGAGAACAGCTTGACTCCCTCTTCTTTCTGGCAGCCCCTCAAATATTGAAAAACTGCTATCACGTCACCCCTACCACTTGTTTTCACTCTTCATAGTTCAAGGTTGCTTCTCTCCTTCACTAGTTAAGTATAGAAGATTTCCTCTAAGTTTGTGTCCAAACTTTATGTGATTAACTTGGAACTTTCCCACTCGATACAACAAATAAATGGGAAGAATTTTCATAGAGAACTGAAGATTCAGAACTCATGAAACACAATTATGGATTAGGTAAAGAAACATAATTTTCCCTTGAACTTTAGTTGCATAAAGTTTGTTTGCCTCTGAGATACTTGTACTTTTCTGTCATGATAGCTAAAAGCAGGTTGGAAAGCAGGAAACCTCAGCTGAGACTGATATGGCAGTCAACATATAAATATCAGATATAGAAATATGCAGCGATTGAAGAAAGGGCTATTACTCTATTTGCACAACACTGGCTCTAATTAAACCTTCCAAAATTATAACATACCTGAAAGGGATAGTCCAAAATCTTCAAAGCTTCTTCAGTTCTTTTTCAGAACTGAACTTGACAGCCAAGGCTCATAGCAGCCTCCTTATTCTACAGTTGGTGATTATCTTGCAAAAACAAGAAACAGATTGTCTTGTCACTTGATGCTCACATTGATTGTGCAAGATAAGGAATACAGTGTGTGGAGAGGAAGTATTTGATCCCCTGCAGATTTTGTACGTTTGCCCACTGACAAAGAAATGATCCGTCTATAATTTTAATGGTAGGTTTATTTTAACATTGAAAGACAGACTAACACACACAAAAAAAGCATTTTTCTGAATTTTTTGTTGTTGTTATTCTGTCTCTCCTTGTTAAAATAAACCTACCATTAAAATTATAGACTGATCATTTGTCAGTGGGCAAATGTACAAAAATCAGCAGGGGATCAAATACTTTTTCCCCTCACTGTATATCTCATTGGGTGTGACTTTTAACAAGATCTGCTTACCCATCTCAGAACAGAAAGAATTTTTTTTTTTTTTTGCAGAAGATCTGCTTAATATTACCAGCTCCTCGAATATAGGACAAATTTTGGACATTATAAGCAAAGCCTAGTATGGGTAGAACCTACTTAACTTAGCCGTGTTCTTTCGACCTCTCTTATTTTCCCCAGTGAGCTTACGTGGTTGAAGATGTGTTGACCCTGGTCTAGTTTATGGTTTCCACCAGCCCCTCCCATTGAGGCCAAGGACCACAGAGCTTGGGACTCAATTTGGGGGGCAGAGTACCTACTTCTCATCTCAGGATTTGAGACAGAAGCTCTGTTGACTAATGTTGGTCACGTTTGCCCATCTTGGTTGCGTTTGGCAGTCTGAGAAGCTTAAGAAGCAGAGATGGTGGAATGCTGAATTCACCTTCCTCTTCTTTTCCAAACATATTTCAGGCCAAGCGGGAATGGCTGGGCAGCTGAATGAAGAACTGTGAGTTCTGCAGCCCTTCCATCATGGATGACAACAGCAGCATGATTATCTGATGGATGATGTCATCAAGGAACAGGATAATGCAAATTATGCCTACAAACATTATTAGTTAATGTTGACTTGATTGTTCTTAGCATTGCTATCTTTATTTGCCTGTTGGGGAAGTCAGGAATAGATTGGTCACCTGATTGCTCTTTATCCACATTACAAGAATATAATGGCTCCCAAGAGTGGTGGAAGATGCAAGTAGTCACCAACAGGGGGCGTAGTGAACAGAGGAACATTAGAATAGAATAGAGCTGAAAGAGACCTTGGAGGTTTTCTAATCCAGCCCCCCCCCCCCGGTTTAGCAGGAGAACCTATACAATCTCAGACAAGCGACTGGCTCGCCTCTTCTTAAATCTCCAGTGATGGAGCGCCCACGATTTTTGGAGGCAAGCTGTTCCACTGGTTAATTGTCTTCACTGTCAGGAAGTTTCTCCTTAATTCCAGGTTGCTTCTCTCCTTGATCAGTTTCCAACCATTGTTTCTCGTCCTTCCCTCTGGTGCTTTGGTGAACAACCTGCCCCCCTCTTCTTTGTGGCAGCCCCTCAAATACTGGAATACTGCTATCGTGTCTCCTCTATTTCTTCTTTCTTTCTTCAAGTCCCGTAGCCATTTTTTGTATGTTTTAGTCTCCAGGCCTTTGATCATCTTAATTGCTCTTCTCTGAATTTTTTCCAAACTCTCAACATCTTTTTTGTGATATGGTGACCAAAATTGGCTGCAGTATTCCAGGTGTGGTCTTACGAGTGTTTTATAAAGTGGTACTAATACCTTGCATGATCTTGATTCTTTTTTTAAAAAAAACAATTTTTATTAGTTTTCCATTTTACACCAACAAGGCTTAAGAACCAACGTGGAGATAGGGTTATCAATTAAAAACAATAACATTAGAAATATACAGCTCACACAATATTCCTTGAAATTCCCCCCCCCTTTATTTAGGATATTATAAGCAAATTAATACAGTTCTAAAAAGAAATTCATACATATAAATTCTGTTAATGAATAAAACATTTTCAACAACTCATTATCTATCCCATAAAATCCTATTTTACATTTTATTAGTTTTTCAAATGTTTAAACTTAAACTAACACTCTCTATTTAAAATATTATATTCAAATTAATACATTTCTAAAACAAATTCATTCATTAATATATCACTCCATATAGATTCCATTAATCAATACAAATTTTCAAAAGCTCATTATCTATCCCATAAGATCCTGTTTTACGCTTTATTAATTTTTCAAACATTTAAACTTTAACACATTTATATACTATTCAGGTACCCCAAGTTTCTCTTATTTAAACATATTATTTCCATAACTAAATTCTTACATCTCTAAACTATATTCTATTCTTATTCAATAATTCTCCAATTATTAATTTCATTTCTTCCATTATTTCAATCTTTTTCTCATTATGCCACCCCTATTATTAAAAACACATAAAAAATACTAAGAAAGAAAAAGAAAAAATAACACGAAGGAAAGGGAATATAGATAAACCAAGGAGATGAAACGAAGAAAGAAAGTGGAAAGGAAAAGAAAAAAGGGAGAGAGAGAAAAAAAAGATCTATCATTCCAAGAAACATATTCTTACTGTATTTCAATATTAAAGTCTAAATCTTTTCATAATGACTTCCCTTTTGACAAAATCCACTTCCAAATCAGTCCAAGTCACTATAAATCCTTTACCACCCATCACTGTAATCTTAAATTCAATATTTATATCTTATTCTGTTTCTTTCTATTTCAAATGGGTTTCCATAATAGAGTCTCTAATTCCTCAAATAGATCTCCCATTATCTCTTGTCATAACACGTACACCAAAAGTGAGTCTCTCATTATCTATTTTATTAAGCTGATATAGGAATTGTAGCTGTTCTCAATAACTCGTAGCTGAATGTCGTTTTCCATCTTTTTTAAAGTTGCATAAAATTTAATTGGCATTATTTTCTTAGTAGGTTGTAGCTAAGATGATGTATAGTCCTTTTTGATCAAGTATTGTTCTTCTTCTGTTAGTTTTTTCTCTGTCAAAAAGTCAGATGGTGTCTGCAAGTCAGCTTGTCCTTCTGGGGTAAAATCCTCCATCTCCTTATTGTAAATCATTTGCTCCTTAACATCAAGAGTCTTTTCAAATATAGGTAGATAACCCGAAAGGAAATTTGATTCATCCATCTCAGTGGGCTGAAAACAAGATTGAAAAGAAATCTCTTAGATATAAGCCCCCTCTGCTGCTTTCAAAGTGCTTACTTACACCTTGTGCTTTATTTTGTCGTTGAAGTGAAATCTCTTTTGTGTAAGCAACTATCATCTCAGTGTTTTCCAGGATTTTGCCCAATATATACTTATAAGTGAAATTTAAACAAGTTTCTTCCATTTCTATCATATTTAAAGCCATTGTCCTTTTGGGGGAGACTCTATTCAGAAGAAATCAGTCAATACCCACCCCACCCAGCTATACAGCTTTTTTATCTTTTTCCTTTATAATAATTTGAAAGCCAAAGTCAGACTCCAAAAGAAAAAAAAATAACAATTGCAATGAGTAGTTTCACCAAAAGATCGAAATTTCTTGGGGCTCCCAAATATCCCAAAATAAAATCAACCAATAAAAAAAAATTAGTTTCTTTTTATAAGCTTCTCTTCCCCCACCAAAAATACCGCTTTAACAAAATAGGGAAATAATTCCCCCCAAAAAAACCCTTTTCACAGAAAAAAAGGAAAGTAAAGGTCAAAAAAAAATCTCACTGAGTCTTCCACGGTGAGTCTATTTGCTTAGATGATCTTATGGCTTACGGTTGGTGCAGCTAAATGATCGGCCATTTTACTGACCAATCTTTTCTCCGTTGGCCCAAAGGAGATATTCGGACTACAGAAGATGCAGCCGCCCCTCTGCAGTCATCCAAGAAGCCTCCTCAATGGTAGTCACTCCTCCAGAGCGACTTTTTGACCCACTCGGGGTCTGCCAGCAGAGGAAACTCGGCCGCCGAAGAGACCGCTCTCTTCGCTCGACCGCACCGCCGTGACCCGGAACCGGAAGCCATGTGATCTTGATTCTATGCTTCTGTTTATACAGCCCAGGATTGTATCAGCTTTTTTGGTGGCTGCTGCACACTGCTGGCTCAGTGATTGTTCACTAGGACTCCAAGGTCCCTCTCACAGTTTCTGTTTTTAAGCCAAGTCTGAATTTTTGCTTTGGGGATTTTAGTTTTGAGATTGAGATTTATTTTACAACTTGGAGATATTAAGATGCATTGAGCTTTCAGACCGTGTTGAGCATCTTCAAAGAAGGGACAGTACATTGAGCTTTTGCATTTTCAGCTTTACTCAGAGTGTGTACAGTTGGTTGTGGTGTTAGGCAAACAAACAGGCCTGCCAAACATTTCAAGGTTTTTCCAGCATCACAAGCTGGATGCTGTGTTAATGAAACAGAGGAGGACATTTTCTTTGATTCTAGTTTAAAGCTAATTCCTAAACTTTATTACATAGACTGGGAAACCCCCAAAAAGAAGAAATGTAACTCAACTTTATTGTAATATTTGCTTTATTGTGGTGATCTGGAATCAAACCCACAATGTATTTCTGGTGTGTCTGTATATTATTTTGTTACAGTGGTATTGATACAAATACGGACAGAAGATTATTAACACTCTGTTGTTTAGATAATTTAGACCTTTAAAGACAAACTAGTTTACATCAGTACTGATTATGAACTATTTCTTTTTGCTGATAAGCATAAGGTTGTTTAAATTTTATATCTACAGCTAAATGTGGCATTAGTAGACAACAAAATAATAAAAAGTTAATAATTCTACCTTAAGCTTGATACTTTATTCTAAGGTCTTAACTGTATTCCTACTTATAATTTATGCATATAGAAAAGGAAAAAAGGAAACAAAAACAAATGAACAACAACGACAAAACCTCAAAAGACTGTGGTTTCTCACGTTGTTCTTTTTTGTGTCAACTACTAGCCTCCAGTATCTTTAAGCATTTAAGCCCTCTTGGAAACCATGCTGTAAATGTTTGTATTTGCCATGTTCTGTAGTAAACCTTTCAAAAAGACTCTAATCAAGGAACTACTGTAGGAAAAATCCAGAGAAAGAAATATTTTGGGAAATATTAAAAAGGCAGAATATATTTCCCCAAAGGAATAATGGAGAAGATCTTTAAAAAGGTGGAAGCTTCCTCCCACCCCCTCAGCCCAGCCCATAGACAGAAACCAGCTTTTAGAAATGCAAATTCAATAATCCTTTCAGGAAGATTGGAGCCTTCTAGCTAGAAACTGAAGAAAGTAGTAAGACAAAGACTCTTAAAATCTATATACCCCCACCCAAACTCTAAGACAGGACATAATAGGATTAACCCACTCATAGCAAAAGGGCACACTCAGACCCAGGTCAAAGTACATGACACAGGAAATACAAAGCCTCAAACAGGAAGAACTCCAAACAAAGGTCAAGAAGGTATAAAAACCCACCACACTGCTCCATGTGGTCAGTTGTTTTTCCAGAGCCATATTTCTGTCTGGCTCTCCTCTTCAATATACTACAACCTTCTTTCTAAAGCAGTCTTCATGTTGTTTATTCCCGGCTTGGACTGGACCCCAATGAAGATTTTTCTTTCAACATTACCAATTCAGAAAAACAATCAAACACTAAAAAGCAGCCTAATCAAGGAACTATCAAGAGGAAAACAACACTCCCATCAGCCCCGACAGGGCAAGATATTGTATCTAAACAAAGACCAAACCCCACTCTCTTCTACCACTAATGATGTCACTTGGTTAAGTCAATGTCTGCCAACAAGCAATGAAGCTCAGAGAGCACCAAGGACCCAAACAGGGAAGACTTTTTCTCCAGATTTGTAGAATTGCTAAGGACTTTTTCTACCCATCTGTAGCTGCTTTTCTGCTTAACTAGCCATCTTTCCATCCTTTTTTATTAGCCTGGGGATCTGAGATTTTGCCTGTGACCTATTTTTCCCTTCTGTTGTATGGAATGTACTTGAAAACTAAATTTATTGCCCTTTTCATTTTTAGTAACAGGTGAAAGCCTTAACATTCATTACCGAATTTAAACTACTTTTCAACTGGTTCTATTTTACTTTTACTCATTGTTGCGTCATTTCATATCTGGAAGCAGCAGGTATGATTGGTACATCCCCTGTATTTGTAAAAATCGCATTTCTAGAAAGCAATACTGAGTAATTTATAAAAGTGCCATTCATTTCCTGCACCACATTAGTTGTGTACTGATGTAGACATTTCTTAAAATGCAATTCTATATATGTCAGATGAAAGAGGAAATATGTTGAAAGAGATTTGGTCCCATCTTTAGGATTACAGCCTCAAGTTCATCTTATTCATTGCTACTGAGAAAGAAGCACAAAGGCCTCGTAAGAGGGTTTGACCTCTTCCATCTCCCTCCAGTAGCTTCATTTTAATGATTTTGCCACCAACCTGCTACACTCGACAGGGCGATTCAAGTCCACGTGGACCAAACATCAAATTTTCGAAAGTTACTTTTAGAACTTGGAAAATCCATCGAAAAAAGGTGCGTTCAATGACAAAAAAAGCTCTGATCCCACTTATAAGATTACAACCCCTAGTAGCAATGTCCTTCATTGCTCCTCAGAAGAAAGCACAGATGCTTTGTAAGAGGATTTGACCTTTTCTATCTCCCTCTGGCAACTTCACCTTCTTTGAAGACGTTTTGCAAAAGGACCTTCATGCTCTCCTTGGACCGAGCTCCTTTAAGCAGGAAAACAGAACAATGCATGTCTCCCAGTACGGTATTTCTGGATCAATTTCAATACTAAAAAAATTATCAATCACCACGAAGAGATATAATGGAAAAGCAAGGATGAGGAAACAGAGCAGAGTGATTAAAATCATCAGTAAAAGCCGACCCTGATTCTTCCGATTCAACTTAAGACACACCTTGATGAAAAGGACCCCAGTGGAAAGTGTGATCAGCGGAAGGCAAACTATAGCAGTCACAAGGAAATGGAGTACAGACAGTCTGTCATTTACAATGACTTTTGTGAAAGTCATAATCTTCATAATTCCACTCAGGAGGAAAGAAGCGATCCACAGGAGGACACACACCATGGAGGACAAACGTTTTGGCCGGGAACAGTGATGCCAGATTGGGAAGAGGACAGCCACACACCGGTCAATGCTGATGGCCGTCAGAAGGAAGTGACTGTTGAAATGCATCATTTGGAAGAAAAAGGCACAGATGATGTAGAAAATTGTGCTTCCTTCAAACTCAATAAATCCATATATATTATATATAACTACAGACATGAGGAACCCAAAGTCTGCAATGGCCAAGTGAAGGATGAATGTGGTGAAACGGTTCCTCTTCATCTGGAAGCCAAGTAGCCAGATGATGTAGCCATTGCCCATAAATCCAATACAACAGGCCATTAAAGTAATGCCTATCAAAGCAATCCATCCTAAAACAGAAGGGGGCATCTCTTCTGTGTACTCAAACGAGTCAATGGTATCGTTATACCCATAATAGTTCTCTGTAGCATCCAGATCTCCCAGGCTGGAATTCATCATTAAGCTTTTGTCATCCTCTGATTATCTTTTGGAGTAGAAGCTCCTATTAGAAGAAAAGAAAGAAAAGGGAGTAAAGTCATTCCAGTCTCCCCAATCAGTGGTCCCCAACCTTTCCAGCTCACCAGACCAGTGGAGGCAGTGGCTGTTATTGGGGGAGAGGTGGATGGTTCTGCACTCATGCACTCACCCACCACGTTCCCGGTCTGGTTCCTAATGGGCCACAGACAGGCAACACGCGAGGGACAAGGGATTGAGAGTCCCTGTCCTAAATAATAGTAATATTGTTGTCACATCCATTATCTAAGGCAGTGGTTCTCAACCTTTTTAATGCTGCAACCCCCAACTGGTCGTAAGTCGAGGACTACTCCACCGGTCGTAAGTCGAGGACTACTCAACTGGTGCAGCACCATTTGCAGAATGGGACTTTTGGTGGGCTCAGCAGGGCAGAGACAGCCTGGACCATTCCTATTGGCTTTTGAAAGCCAATAGAATTAGACTCTATTCAAGAGAGTCTATTCTATTGGCTTTCAAAAGCCAATAGAATAAAAGGGAGTTGCACAGCTAAGGAAAAGGGGAAAAGAAAATGGCAGACTGCGTTGTTTGGCGACCCCCGTGAAATGGTCGTTCGACCCCAAATGGGGTCCTGACCCACAGGCTGAGAACCACTGATCTAAGGGGCTGCCACAAAGAAGGGGGAGTCAAGCTATTCTCCAAGGCCCCCGAGGGCAGGTAAGAAGCAATGGATGGTAACTTATCAAAGAAAGAACTAACTTGGAAGCAGGAATTTCCTGACAGTTACAACAATAAACGGGTGGAACGGAAGCTGTGGGTGCTCCCTCACTGGAGGTTTTTTGAGAAGAGATTGGGCGTTCATTTATCTGGAATGGTATAGGATCTCCTGCTTGATTAGTGAGTTGGACTAGATGACCTCCAAAGTCTTCCCAACTCTGTTAGTCTGTTGTTTTACTTGCCCTGTGAATAGCTTGAGAGATTTGGCTGCAGTAATGAGCCAACTCCTTGAACTGTTTGTGGCCTCACCCAATGCAGAAAAAATACTCAAGTGTTGCTGCATCCATGCTTCTCAATAAATATCTTAAAATGTATTTGGTATTGGATTGGGAGGTTTCGCTGTCCTGAAGTTCTGCAGTGTCTTCTTCTGCCCCTTCGCCACCGTTGCACTGTGACAGTCAAAATCCCCATGTGAGCCACAAAGCAAAAATGGTCGAGGTGGCGCCGCAGTTAGAGTGTAGTACTGCAGGCCACTTTAGCTGACTGTGTTCAGCAGGTCAGCGGTTCAAATCTCACCGGCTCAAGGTTGACTCAGCCTTCCATCCTTCCGGGGTAGGTAAAATGAGGACCCAGATTGTTGGGGGCAATGTAAATATATATATACATTGCTTACTGGTGTACACCGCTTAGAGAGTGCTTGCACTTAAAGCGGTATATAAGTCTCATAAATAAATAAATAAATAAATAAATAAATAAATAAATAATATAAGGAAGCACTTTTCCCAATGCTTGTTCTTGTTATAGTGATACGGTGGCTGGAGCATAAGAGAAATAATACGAGATAATCATAAGAAAATATATCTATGACCTGAAACTAGGAGTTAGGAGATGGTATGAAGGAAAAAATTCCTGCTAAGGGAGAAATGGGCAGTTTACACATTGGGTAAAGTTGCAGATACTTCCTAAAAAGGGAAAATACACATACACACCCCATTTTGGTCTACTTAAGTAACGGAATAACAATAACAGAGTTGGAAGGGACCTTGGAGGTCTTCTAGTCCAACCCCCTGTTCAAGCAGGGAACCCTATATCGTTTCAGACACGTGGCTGTCCAATCTCTTCTTAAAAGCCTCCAGAGATGAAGCACCCACAACCTCTGAAGGCTAGCTTAATTGTTCTCATTGTAAGGAAATTTCTCCTTAGTTCTAGGTTGCTTCTCTCCTTGATTAGTTTCCATCCGTTGCTTCTTGTCCTGCCTTCAGGCGCTTTGGAGAATAGCTTGACTCCCTCTTCTTTGTGAAATATTGAAACACTGCTATCATGTCACCCCTTGTGCTTGTTTTCACTCAAGGTTGCTTCTCTCCTTCATTAGTTAAGTATAGAAGAGTTCCTGTGTCGTTGTGTCCAAAGTTTCTGGGATTAACCAGAACTTTCCCACTTGATATACAAATAAACAAGATTTTTTTTTCATACAGAACTGAAGAGCCAAAACCGATGAAAAACAATTATGATTTATCTTATTTTATTTCACCTTATTTATCTTATTCCCTTGATCTTGGGTTGTAGACAGTTTGTTTGCTTCTGACATACTGTCAGGATGGTTAAAAATAGGTAGGAAAATGAGTCAAAATCAGGAAACCTCAACTGAGACTGATATGACAGTCAACATATAAATATCAGGTATAGAAATACACAGCTGCTGAAGAAATGGCTATTACTCTATTTGCATATCATGGCTCTAATTAAACCTTCCAAAATTATAACCCAACTGAAAGGGATGATCCAAACTCTTCAAAGTTGGTAAGTAGAAGATTATTGTGCCACAGTTGGAGGCTGAAGTGACTGGGGATGGCAGGACCTACAGGTAAAATATCCAATGTAGTTCATCAACAGAAAGGAAGTCCATCCACCCTATCTTGATTTACAAGGTTCAAAGAATTATCTGCGGATTCGGATCTACCTGGAAGTAGAGCTTGAGCAGAAATCTTCAAAGGTGTTTTTCTATAAAGCACAGGGTTGAGTGCCAACATAGCAGGTGAGGATCAGCCTCCTGCAGAAAACATGGCGAGCTTTTGCTTCTGGCATGAAAAAGAAACTCTAAAAGATCCACACATATTTTGTGTCCGGTCTAATCAGAATCTAGCACCATGCGATATAAGATGTGGTCGTTGGTTGTTTAAGATGATCGCCAACAGTCAGTGTAGAAGAGAGAGAATTTCTTTGAGCCAGCTAGGGCAAGAGAACCAAAAGCCATGTCAGACAGAGTTAAATTTTTAAGGACTGTTCAGCAAATGTAGCTTCTCCTTATAAAGAAAGCTTTTTGGGAACAGGGGAAATGGTTTGACTTCATCTGTCACAGGGGAAATGGTTCTCCAGATTATATTTCTTTTAAAATGCTCTGATTAAGTAGACTATTTGCAGATTGACGCGAGAAGACCAAAGAACAAAACTTCACTGACAGTTGGGTTTCTCAGCTGATAAAAGGGACTGACCACTGAGGCAGAGATCCAGCTGATTACAGTCATTCAAGTGTACAGTCTGTTCTTTTCTTTTTGATACTATTTTCTGCTTTCGCCTCTTCGGTTATTAGAAATACGAGGATGGGGATAATGAAGGTTAACGTCTTGGCCTGGGGATGCCTTTCTGACCATCTTTCAAAGGTTCTTTTCCAAAAGGCAAATGGACTTTTTTTCTTTGAAAACGTTTTGCTTGTCAGCCAAGAAGCTTCTTCAGTTCTTCTTCAGAACTGAGCTTGACAGCTGAGGCTCGCGGACACTCTCCTTATTCTACAGTTGGTGATTATCTTGCAAAAACAAGAACCAGATGGTCTTATCGCTTGGGGTTCATATTGATTGTGTGAGATAAAGAATATATCTCCTTGTGTGAGACTTCCAACAAGATCTGCTTACCCATCCCAGAACAGAAAGAATCCAAACTCACAGAATCTTCAGAAGCAACCACGCCTGGATCCAAACAAAGGCACGATGGAATATTTCATTGTGAACTATTCCAGAAAGCTGCAAAGTGTATTTATCAAGCTCCTGAACCATCTGCAGGCCAACTTGTGTTATAATGTTTCAGTCACATTTCTTTCAGGAAGAACACAGCAGTGTTCCAATATTTCAGGGGCTGCCCCAAAGAAAAGGGAGTCAAGCTATTCTCCAAAGCACCCAAAGGCAGGACAAGAAGCAACGGATGGAGACTAACCAAGAAGAGAAGCAACCTGGAATTAAGGAGAAATTTCCTGACAGTTAGAACAATTAACCAGTGGAACAACCTGCCTCCAGAAGGGGTGAATGCTCCAACACTGGAAGTTTTTAAGAAGAGACTGGACAGTCATTTGTCTGAAATGGTATAGGGTTTCCTGCCTGAGCAGGGGGTTGGACTAGATGACCTCCAAGATCCCTTCCTACTTTATTATTATTATAACAGACACACAAAGGTTGAAAAAATTGCCACATTGTCTGGTCAACCTTTGCAATATAACTGTGAACATATATGGTACAGTAAAACCATGGAGAAACATCAATTCTTGACTCCTACCACTCCCTCCTTCCCTCCCTCCCTCCCTTCCTTCCTTCCTTCCTTCCTTCCTTCCTTCCTGTCATTCATTCATTCATTCATTCATTCATTCATTCTAAATTTCTGTAGTCTCTTTGGTAAGGTTGCTGTCAACATAAGACACCGAGCAGAATTTTATCTAGATATTTCTGCAGGCTTTGTTCTCCATTGCTGTAGTCATTCCTTTCACATGGTGGTCCCTGACCAGAGTCTGAAGATAAGCTGAAAGCATCTCCTACATATATTTTCTCTACTTATTTGTTTGAAGCTTAGGGGACACGATGGCTCAGCAGTTACAGACCCTCAGCTTGTCAACTGGAAAGTTAATAGCCCAGTTTCAGACCCGAGTGCCATGCAAGTGCCACACTCACGCACTGGGAAATCAAAAAGAATGGTGTGACTTGACTTTATTGTGATACTTGCTTTATTGTGGTAGCCTGGAATCACCCCCATAATGTCTTCCTGGTATGCCTGCATATTATTTGGTTACAGTGGTCTTTATACAGTAGGAACTGGGGATTATTAGCACTGTTGTTTAGATAGCTTAGACCTTAAAAGACAAAGAAAAAAGTTTACATCAATATTCATTATAGATTACATGTTTTTGCCGATAGGCGTTAAGTTTACCTTTTACATCTACAGCGAAAGGTGGCCTGAATAAACAATAGCAAAATAATCAAAAAAAGTGGTTAAATAATTACTGTTCTATCTTAAGCTTGATACTTTATTCTAAGATCTTAACTTTATTTCTATTTACAGTTTATGCATGTAGAAAAGACAAAAGGAAACAAGAACAAGTGAATTACAAACAAAAATCAAAAAAGGCTATTTTTTCAGGGGGGATGTGTGTGTGTGTGTGTGTGTGTGTGTGTGTGTGTGTGTGTGTGTGTACTAACATCAAGTACCTATTAGCATTTGGCCCTCTTAGAAACCATGTTGTAAATGTTAATAATAATAATAATAATAATAATGATGTTGATTTGTAGAATTGCTAAGGATGTTTTTGTACACACCTCCTGCTTAAGTAGCCATCTTTCCATCCTTTCTTACTGTCCTGGGGATTTAAGATTTTGCCTGTGACCCATTTTTCTCTTCTGTTGCTCCTAAGGCATAGACCATGCTTGAAAATGGTCTCTCTTGTTCTTCTTCTTTTTAGTGACAGGTTAAAACCTTAGCGTTCATGACTGAATGTGAACTGCTTTCTAAATTGATTCTATTATAATTTTGCACACTGTTGCTTCATTTCATGAATGAATTGCTTTTAAGCGACATCTGGAAGCAGCGGGTGCGGTTTGTGCTTTCCCTGTCTTTGTAAAAAGCAAATAAATTGAGTATTTCACCCACCCCAGGCAGTTCACTTCTTGCACACCATTAGTTGTGGACTGATTTGGCCTTCTCTTAAAATGCAACCCTTTCTATATGTATTCAGATGAAAGAGCCAATATACTGAAAAAGATTTGGTCCCACCTATGAGATTACAACTTCCAGTAGCAATGTTGTTGCTCATTGCTACTCAGAAGGAAGCCCAGAGGCCTTGTAAGATGATTTGAGCTCTTCTATCTCCCTCTGGTAGCTTCACCTTCTTTGAAGACGTTTTGCAAAAGGACCTTCATGCTCTCCTTGGACTGAGCCCCTTTTTTCCTCCCAACTAGAAAATAGATCACTGGATTAATGCTGCTGTTTAGGTAGGAAAATAGCATAGTACAAAGAATCCAATATTCGATTTTACTGTCATCTGTGCCAGAAAATTTAACAATCACCACAATGGCATTTAATGGAAAACCAAGGATAAGGAAACAGAGCAGAGTAATTAAAATCACAAGTAAAAGCCGACTCTTATTTTTCTGATTCGATTTAAGACACACTTTGATGAAAAGGATACCAGTGGAAAGCATGATCAACGGAAGGCAAACTATAGCTGCCACAAGGAAATAGACAATGAACAGATTGTAATTTCCAAAGTTTTTCACAATGTTCAGAACTCCACCCAGGAGGAAAGAAGAGATCCAGAGGAAAACACAGACTCTGGAGGACAAATGTTTTGGCCGGGAACAGCGATGCCAAAGTGGGAAAAGGACAGCCACACACCGGTCAATGCTGATGGCGGTCAGAAGAAAGTTTGCATTTATGTACATCATGTAGGCAAAATAGAAACAGATCTGGAAGAAAATTCCGCTTTCTTCAAAATAGGTAAAGTGATGGATAATACATATAACTATAGATGCGAGGTATCCAAAGTCTGCAATAGCCAAGTTAAAGATGAATGTGGTGAAACAGTTTCTTTTAATCTGGAAGCCAAGTAGCCAGATGATGTAGCCATTGCCCACAATTCCAATAAAACAGGCTATTAAAGTTATGCCAATCAAAGCAATCCATCCTATTTCAGAAGGGGTAACCTCATATGAATCCGTGGTATTGTTATATCTAGAATAGTTCCCTGTAACATTCAGATCTCCCAGACTGGAATTCATCATTCAGCTTTTGTAATCCTCTGGAAATCCTTTTGAGTGGAAGATCCTATTAGATGATGAGAAAGAAAAATGGATTCAGTCATTCCTGTCTCCTAAATGATACCAATATTATAATAGTTTCCACTATCTAAGGGGCTGCCACAAAGAGGAGACGGTCAACCTATTCTTCAAAGCAGCTGAAGGTAGGACAAGAAACAATGGATGGAAACTAATCAAGGAGAGAAGCAACCTAGAACTAAGGAGAAATTTCCTGACAGTTAGAACAATTAACCAGTGGAACAACCTGTCTCCAGAAGTTGTGAATGCTCCAACATTGGAAGTTTTTAAAAAGAGACTGGACAGCCATTTATCCAGAATGGTATAGGATTTCCTGCTTGATCAGGGAGTTGGACTAGATGACCTCCAAAATTCTTCCAACTCTTTTATTCTGTTATTTTACTTTCCCTGTGAATAGCTCGAGTGATGTGGCTGTGGTAATGAGCCAATTCCTTGAACTATTTATTGGCACACCCAAGGCAGGAAAAATATTCCTGTGTTGCTCCATCCGTGCTTCTCAACAAATATCTTTAAATGTATTTGGTATTGGATTGGATTGTTGTTGTTGTTAATTGCGAAGTCGTGTCCAACCCATTGCAACCCCATGGACAACGTTCCTCCAGGCCTTCCTGTCCTCTACCATCTTCTGGAGTCCATTTAAGTTCACACCTACTGCTTCAGTGACTCCATCCAGCCATCTCATTCTCTGTCGTCCCCTTCTTCTATTGCCTTCAATCTTTCCCAGCATCAGGCCCTTCTCCAGTGAGTCCTTCCTTCTCATTAGGTGGCCAAAGTATTTGAGTTTCAACTTCAGGATTTGGCCTTCTAAAGAGCAGTCGGGGTTGATCTCTTCTAGGACTTACCGGTTTGACCGCCTTGCAGTCCAAGGGACTCGCAGGAGTCTCCTCCAGCACCAGAGTTCAAAGGCCTCCATTCTTTGGTGCTCAGCCTTTCTTATGGTCCAACTTTCACAGCCATACATTGCAACTGGGAAAACCATGGCCTTGACTATACGCACTTTTGTTGGCAGGGTAATGTCTCTGCTTTTTAGTATGCTGTCTAGATTTGCCATAGCTTTCCTCCCCAAGAGCGTCTTTTAATTTCTTGGCTGCAGTCCCCATCTAAGGTGATCTTGGAGCCCAGAAAAATAAAATCTGTCACTACCTCCATTTCTTCCCCGTCTATTTGCCAGGAATTGAGAGGGCTGGATGCCCTGATTTTGGTTTTCTTAATTGTATTGGATTAAATTGGATTTATTCACTGTGCTGAAATTTAGCAACATCCTTTCTGCCACTTTGCCACCATTCCACCGTGACATTCAAAATCCCCATGTGAGCTACAAAGCAAAAATTAGTAATTATGTGAGGAAGCATTTTCCCCAATGCTTGTTCTTGATATGGTGATGTAGTAATTTATGACTTGAAACTAGGCGTTAGGAGAGGGGGAAAAATTCCTTCTAAGGGAGAAATGGGAAGCTTACCCATTTTGCAGAGCTACGGATACTTCCAAAAAAGGGGAAATACACATACACACCCTGTTTTAGTCTTCTTAAGTAACAGAATAACAATATCAAAGTTGAAAGGGACCTTGGATATCTTCCAGTTCCACCTCCTGCTGAAGAAGTTTCTATACCTGGAGGCATTATACCATTTCACATAAGTGACTGTCTAATCTCTTCTAAAAACATCCAGTGTTGGAGCACCCACAACATCTAAAGGCAAGCTGTTCCACTGGTTAATTGTTCTCACTGTCAGGAAATTTCTCAGTTTTAGGTTGGTTCCCTCCTTTGTTAGTTAAGTATAGAAGATTTCCTGTAAGTTTGTGTGAAAACCTTTGGTGTTTAACTAGAACTTTACCAGCTGATACACAAAAAAATGGGATGAATTTTTATAGAGAACTGAAGAGCCAAAACTGATGAAAAACAATTATGGGTTAGCTCAAGGAACATCTTATTCCCCTGATCTTGGGTTTCAGACAGTTTGTTTACTTCTGACATACTTGTATTTCTCTGTCATGATGGCTAAAAGTCCGTTGGAAAATGAGTCAAGATCAGGAAACCTCAGCTGAGACTGATATGACAGTCAACATATAAATATCAGGTATAGAAATACACAGCTGCTGAAGAAATGGCTATTACTCTATCTGCATATCACTGGCTCTAATTAAACTTTCCAAAATTATAACGTACCTGAAAGAGATGGTCCAAACTCTTCAAAGTTGGTGAATAGAAAATTATTGTGTCACCGTTGTGGGTTGAAGAACATGAGGATGGCAGGACCTGCAGGCAAAATATTTCTAAGTTCTATTTAGATGAAGTTCGTCAACAGAAGGGAAGTCCATCAACCCTATCTTGAGATACAAGATTCAAAGAATTGTCTGTGGATTCGGATATACCTGGAAGTGGAGCCTGAGCAGAAATCTTCAGAGATGTTTTTTGTATAAAGCACAGGGTTGAGTGTCACCATAAGCAAGTGAGGATCAATCTCCTGCAGAAAACGTGGAGAGCTTTTGCTTCTGTATGAAAAAGAAACTCTGAAAGATCCACAAATACTCTGTGTCCTGTCTAATTAGAATCTAGCACCATGTGACATCAAGATGTATCTAGCACCATGTGACACCCAGATGGGGTCCTTAGTTATTTAAGATGATCGCCAACAGTCAGCCTAGAACTAAGAGAATTTCCTTGAGCTTACTAGGGCAAGGGAACCAAAAGCCATGTCAGATAGAGTTAAATTCTGAAGGACTGTTCAGAAAGTGTAGCATCTCCTTATAAACAACGCTTTTTGGGAACAGGGGAAATGGTTCTCCAGATTATATTTCTTTTAAGATGTTCTGATTAGGTAGATTATTTGCTGACTGATGTGAGAAGACCAAAGAACAAAACTTCACTGACAGTTGGGTTTCTCAGCTGATAAAGGGGACTTTGGCCACTGGAGAAGAGACCCAGCTGATCACAGTCATTCAAGTGTACAGTCTGTCCTTTTCTTTTGATACTATTTTCTCCTTAACATTTATTTCCCCTCTTCAGTTATTGGAAATATGAGGATGGAGATAATGAAGCTTAACTTTTTTTAACATATTTTTTATTATTATTCTTATTTTAAAAATTCCATTTCTATATTGAACAGTGTGTTGTCTAGGTAAGATATAATAATCATTGCATCCATAATAATCTTATCACGATGCAATCATATACTAAGAAATAGAAATAAAAATATTAAAAAATAGTATTACCCACATTAACATTAGTTGTATAACAATCAAGTTATTTACTAATCCATTATAAGTCTTGTTTATGTACTCCACATGTTCTGATATCTCCAACTTTCTAACCTCTGTTTTTGTCAACTAACCATTGGTAAAATAACCCCCATGTCATATAATATTCCATTTCTTCTTTTTCTTTAATTTTCAACATTAACCTATCTATCCTTCTCTGCATATTCCAGTATTTTTTTAATTATGTTCTCTTCTGTAGGAGTTTCTTCATTTTTCCAAAATTGTGCATATACTATCCTAGCTGCTGTTAAAATATGTAAAACTAAATAAATATTGCCTTTATTGTAATTTCCTGGTAACATGCCCGGTAGGAATAACTCTTTTTTAAATCTATATGTTGTTTTATCATTGCTTCCAACCATATATGTAATAATAATAGTAGTAAAGTTGGAAGGGACCTTGGAGGTCATCTAGTCCAACCCCCTGCTTGGGCAGGAAACCCTATACCATTTCGGACAAGTGGCTGTCCAGTCTCTTCTTAAAAACTTCCAGTGTTGGAGCATTTACTGCTTCTGGAGGCAAGCTGTTCCACTGATTAATTGTTCTCACTGTCAGGAAGTTTCTCCTTAGTTCTAGGTTGCTTCTCTCCTTGATTAGTTTCCACCCGTTGCTTCTTGTCCTGTCTTCAGGTGCTTTGGAAAAGAGCTTAATTCCCTCTTCTTTATGGCAGCCCCTGAGTTATTGGAATACTGCTAATATGTCCCCCCGTGTCCTTCTCTTCGTTAAACTAGACATACCCAATTCTAGCAACCGTTCCTTATATGTTTTAGCCTCCAGTCCCCTAATCATCTTTGTTGCTCTTCTCTGTACTCTTTCTAGAGTCTCAACATCTTTTTTGCATCGTGGTGACCAAAACTGGATGCAGTATTCCAAGTGTGGCCTTACCAAGGCATTGAAGAGTGGTATTAATACTTCACGTGATCTTGAGTCTATCCCTCTGTTAATGCAGCCTAGCACTGTGTTGGCCTTTTTGGCAGCTGCAGCACACTGCTGGCTCATATTTAAGTGATTGTCTACTAGGACTCCGAGGTCCCTCTCACAGTTACTACTATTGAGCATGGTGCCACCTATGCTGTACTTGTGCATTTGGTTTTTCTTGCCTAAATGTAGAACCTTGCTTTTTTCACCATTGAATTTCATTTTGTTAGTTAGTGCCCAGTGTTCAAGTCTGTCCAGATCCTTCTGTATCTTAAGCCTGTCTTCTGGAGTGTTGGCTATTCCTGCCAGCTTGGTGTCGTCTGCAAATTTGATGAGTTCCCCATCTATCCCTTCATCCAAATCGTTGATGAAGATGTTGAAGAGTACTGGGCCCAGAAATATGTATTTTACTCCAATATTTTTATTTTATTTTATTTTATTTTATTTTGCTTTGGGACATGTCCACCACATGTGATAGTACAAACTTGGTGTTTGATTACATTTCCAGCATTTAACAGATTTATCTTTGTACATAAAATGCTAGAACATTTTATAAAGATTTTCTTTATATGCTGTTGACATTGTAAGAAGCTTAATGTCTTTGTCTCTCTGACTATCTCCTAAAGATGCTTTTCCAAAAGGCAGCTGGACTCTCTTGGACTCTGTTTTTTTCTTTGAAAACATTTTGCTTCTCAGCCAACACACTTCTTCAGTTCCTTTTCAGAACTGAACTTGACAGCCAAGGCTCATAGCAGCCTCCTTATTCTACAGTTGGTGATTATCTTGCAAAAACAAGAACCAGATTGTCTTATCACTGATACTCACAGAGATTATGCAAAATAAAAAATATATCTCACTGTGTGAGACTTTTCTCAAGATCTGCCTACCCATCCTGGAACAGAAAGGATAAGAGAGAGAATGAGAGGGAGAGAGAGAGAGAATTGAAGAGAGAATGAAGAGAATGGGAAAGAGACAGAATGTGTGTGAGAGAGAAAGGGGCGTTGTCTTACCTGAACGCCTTTTCTCAGCACGATGATGGAGAATCCACGGATGGGTTGTCTTAATCTATCTGCTCCAATTAGACTAAGTCTGAAATTTAGTACCGCCCCCTCTGTACCAACTGCACCCAAGTTTTAGGCTAAGGCGATACTCAGACTTTAGTCCGACGCGTCTGAACAATATGGGAACCAGGCCAACTGACCTAATGGGAGGGAGTGGATTCTCCATCATCATGCTGAGAAAAGGCGTTCAGGTAAGACAACGCCCCTTTCTCCAGCATGATTGGATGGAGAACCCACGGATGGGACATACCAAAGCCCTGTGTCCCTAGGGTGGGGAATTAGATTGGGCCTGGGTCCCATCCAACGTTAATGCGTGTTCTAGAACCTTGCGGCCAAATGAAGCCGTAGAAGATGCATATATATCCCTCTTGTAGTGACAGACAAAGGAAGAGGGCGATGCCCATGTTGCTGCTCTACAAATTCCCTCTACGGAGGCCTGAGTAGACCAGGCAGCTGTAGTAGCTGCGCCCCGGTGGAATGGGCCGTGATATGCCTGGGATCTTGCAGTGACTGAGACTGGTATGCCAGAGAAATACAAACTCTAATCCACCTGGGTATTGTGGTTGAAGAAACCTTCTGACCTAGTGATGAAGAGTGATGGGACACAAACAGAGCCTCTGTTCTGTGGAAAGATGAGGTTCTCTGTATATAACAATATAAGCCCTGCGCACATCCAATTTGTTCCACTGAACCTCTATGTCATTAGATGGGTTAGGACAGAAGTCCGGCAAAACTATTTCCTGAGATCTAGGATACAAGGACTTGACCTTAGGCACGAAGGAGGGGCCTAGCCTAAGGGTTACCCTGTCCTTATGGAACGTACACAGGTCCTTCCTCACTGAAGAGTAGCCAGTTCAGATATCCTTCTCGCTGAAGTTACAGCAACAAGAAATTCCACCTTCATCGATAACTGTTTAAACAAACCAGTGTCAATAGTTCAAAGGGTGCGAAACAAGAGCCTATAAACCTGATGAAGATCCCACGAGGGGTATCTATGTACAGTTGATGGTCTGACGTTGTTAGCTCCTTTTAGGAAGGAGCGTATCATAGGGTAATGTGTTAAGGATTCATTGCCACAGGAAATAACTGTGGCAAGTGTTGCTATCTGCCTGCGAATGGTGCTTGTGGAAAGCCCTTTGTCTAGACCATCCCTCAGGAACTCCAAGATAACTGGCATTGAAACCGCCAAAAGGTCAATTTTTCGAACTGAACACCAATTACAGGAGTCTCTCCATGTGGCATCGTATATTCTATTCGTCGAGGGTCGCCTGGATTGCTGAATCATAGCTATGACCCTTGACGAATATGAGTCTCAGCCTAAGGCCTGCCTCTCAAGTGCCAGACGGTTAACTGGAGTCATTGAGGGTCTGGATGGCGTAGTTCCCCCTGAATGTGGGAGATGCGATTTGCTGGGATCCTCCATGGAAATGATGCGGAGAGCTCCATCAGGTCGGCAACCAAGAGCATCTCGGCCAATGCGGCGCAACCAGGAGGACCTCTGCTCGTTCGCGAAGGATCTTCCTGATCGTGGCGCATCTGTTCCCTCTGCTGATGGAGGTGGGAACCCGGAAAGGAATCTGGGAAGTTGTGAGTTGGTGGGGGAGGCAAAAAGTCTAAGGTTGGGGAACCAAACCTGTCCACGATCTCTCTGAACACCTTTGGATCCAGCTGCCATTCAGAATGGTCCATGGTTGCTCAGCTCAGTGAGTCCGCCTGCTGGTTGGTCACTCCGGATATGTGCTCCGCCCTGATGGAGGCAAGATTCAGTTCCCCCCAGGACCCCAGCAATTTGGCCTCCTGCATGAGAGGCCTGGACCTTGTCCCCCCTTGTCTGTTGACGTGGGCCTTGGCTGTAATGTTGTCGGTTAAAATCAGGACATGTTGGCCCTGTACTATATTGGTGAATCCCTTTAGGGCCATATGTATGGCTCTGAGTTCCAGCCAGTTTATATTGTTCTTTAGGGCCTGTTTGGACCACCGACCTTGAGCCCAGTGCGTGTGGAGGTGTACCCCCCACCCAAACAGGCTTGCATCTGTGGTAATGGTAATCCTGTCTGGTTCTAATACTGCTCCCCGTGACAGCGCCGGGGAGTCCCACCATTTAAGGGAGTTCAAGTCTCTGAAATGGAAAGAGAAGCCATGTAATTCTCTGGCATGGAGGCGTGCCCATGGCACAATTTGCACGCAGGACACCGTCTTCCCCAGTAGCTGTGATAGGGAGGCCAATGTGACTACTGTGGCCCTTTGGATCCGACATACAAGAGTCTGAATAAGAGTTCCTTCGGTCCTGAAATAGGTAGACCGTACAATTGTCCGTGTCTATAACAGCGCCCAAATGGAGGAGCCGGGTTGTTGTATGACTTTTCTGGAAATTAACAGAAAACCCGTGCTCCTGAAAGACCTTGATGGCTAGGGCGAGGTCTGACTGAGCATTTCGGAATGATGATGACTGAATTAATATGTCATCTAAATAGCATTGAATTCTGATTGGAATTTGTCTAAGGTGGGCTGCGAGCACTGCCAGTACCTTGTAAATACCTTCGGTGTCGATGAGAGGCCAAATGGTAGGGCTCTGTACTGGTAGTGGGCATAGCTGAATCTGAGGAATTTGCAGTGGTTAGGAAACATGTCTCAGTTAGGTCTATTGAGGTAAGAAAGTCACCTTGCCTGATGCTGGCCAGGACTGATTAAAGTGGTTGCATCTTAAACTTCTTATACCTCAAGTAAGGTTTAGACCTTTCAAGTCTAAGATTGCCCTCCAGCCCCCCAAGTCTTAGGGATGATGAAGAGGTTTGAGTAAAACCTTCGTCCTTCTTGGTCTTGTGTACTGGTTCAATTGCTCATATTTGTAATAAATGAGCTATGGCCTCTGACATAAAGTCAGCCCTGGACCTGCTCATTGGGATAGGGCAAGAGCAGAATTTGTCAGGTGGTTGAGAACAAAATTCTAGTCTCAAACCTTGCATGACAGTGTCTAACACCCATGCATCTGTAGTGATGGCTGTCCAAGTGCTGGAATAAGGGGCCAACTGGCTTCCTATGGGAAGTGAGACTGTGAGATCACTTGCCTCGTTTAGAGGAATGGCCCCTCGGCCTTGAAGGGGCCGCTTGGCCTGGATCTGTGGTCTGCTTCTGCATGCTGAATGATCCTGCTGTCGTTCTTGTCTCTGAAAGGAATAGAGGGATGCCTGGGCCCAGTCCCAGGATGGAGCTGGTTGAAAGGCAGCCTCCTGTAACTGCTCTGTGACATGAGTTAACCAGAGTTTTACGTTTGTCCTTACCTTCACTTAAGTATGGTTCTAGTGCCTTACCAAAGAGATGTCCACCTGTGTAAGGTTTAGAGGCCAGACACCACTTGGTCTTGGTGTCTGCTCGCCAATTCCTGGGCCAAAGGAGCCTTCGTGCTGAGATGTCTGCAGCAATGGTCTGGCAGTGTATCTAGCCATGTGCAGAGAAGCGTCGGCTAGGTACTGGGATGTAGCCACTAACTTACCCAGATTTTGGTGAGCTCTGAGCTGGTCCGGAGGGATCCTGTCCTGGAGCTCACGTAACCCAAGGGCTGAAGCCCTGGCGAAGAAGGCCATGGACGTTGCCGCCTTTGTTGCCCAGGCTGATGCCAGATGGGAACTACGCAATGCGGAGTCAATCTTTTTATCCTCCGCCCTAAGTGCCTCATTTATGTCCCCAGGGATGTTAGCATTGGGAAACAATGAGTTCAAGGCTCATCAATCTCAGGAATCTCCAATAGGGAGGCCAGAGAACGGGCAACATTGAATAATGTTCCCTCTACTGCACCGGGGCTTAAGAAGGATCCTAAGTTCTCCCATTGTTCTTGAACTATATTCAGAAAAAGGGGAGGGCAGGGAATATTGTTCTGCGAGACTGAGGGCTCGGTGTATATGGCGTGGGGACCCTTGGACATTGTAGGTGGGGTCTCCTGTTCTTGGGGGAGGTTTGCAGTAGTGCAGGCCCTGAGTAGCAGGGAATTAAAGAATGAATGGTCAAAGAGACCGACAGGAGGGGTGGGGTCAGAGGGAGTGATGCCCTCGTCCTCAAACAAAATCAGGCCAGATTGTTCAGCCCCTGTAGATTCCAAATCCGATGAGGGATCCTCCATCAAATCTGGAGATTGTGGATGATACGTGGCCTGGGGGGGTGGCTGTGGGGTGTTGGAGGCCATAAACTGAGCCACAGCCTGGGCTATCATGGACTGAAGGAGGTCCGAGTTCAAGGCCTGGTTCTCAGGAGGGCAAAGCCCTGCTGCAGTGGGGGTGAACGTGGCCTGGGTCCTGGGGTGTCCTGGTTGGTTATGCCCCTCCCTGGGTCCCTCTTGTGGTTAAATCTAATTAGGGAATTCCCCTGGGGGGAGACCAGGCCCCTGGGGCTGAGGCACAATGTGAGGAAAGGGGTTCAAAAATGGACCTTCCCATCGTGCCTGTCAGATCTGGGGAGGCCGCTCTCAGTCTTTGGGACTCCTCCTCCCTCTGTGGCTCCCTGCTTGGCCGGGCTCGCTTGGTGGTGTTCTTTCCACTTGCCTCTGTTTGGCGTTTCCTCTTGGCCGGCTCGCTGATTTTCTCTGCCATGATGAGTTGCTCTGGGCTCAACCTTGGCAAAATGCCCCCCCTCGGCGCTGTAACTCACCAAGGGAGCCTGCAGAGATGATTCAGCCCATGAGGGGGGGGCAGGGAATTAATGGGCACTGCGTCCCTTGGGAGCGAACAGGCCCTCCCCGGTTCAATGCTGTAGTCTCGAAGCCTCTGCCACCGGTGATGAACACTGCCTTCAGGAGAAACTCCAGGCAGTCTGGGCCTCAGTCACACACAAAATGGCCACCGTGAGTCAATTCAAAATGGCGGCCGCAGAGTTCGTGCCCAAAAAACGGCAGTTAGAAGAAGGCCTTGAGGCCTGTGGCCTAAGCTGCAATGAGCCCTCGTTCCGAGGAATCGCTTGGGCTCCTAACGCAGCAAATGGATTCCCAAAAAAAAAGGCCATTAGAAGAAGAAGGCCTTGAGGCCTGTGGCCTAAGCTGCAATGAGCCCTCGTTCCGAGGAATCGCTTGGGCTCCTAACGCAGCAAATGGATTCCCAAAAAAAAAGGCCATTAGAAGAAGAAGGCCTTGAGGCCTGTGGCCTAAGCTGCAATGAGCCCTCGTTCCGAGGAATCGCTTGGGCTCCTAACGCAGCGAATGGATTACAATTAGGTGAGCTGAGAGAGGCTGAGGCAGGCTGAGGCCTAGTAAGGCCTCCAGGCTCTGAAAATTGGATTGGTGCCAAAAACTTTCTCCTGCTGCTGGGGCGGTCTGCTGAGGCCGAGGGACCTAGAAAAGGCTCCCTCCAGGCCTGATGAGCCTCGTCGTCCCTTGCGGAGCCCCCCAGTCAATTGGCAAGCTTACCCCTGCCTCTAAGGCCTCCAGGCTCTGGTTAGAAGAATGGAGCCTCTGATGCAGAGGAACGGCCCCTGGTAGGAGATTTCTCTTGCTTCTGGGAATCCAATTTTCAAGCTGATTGTGAAGCTGAAAGGCTCTCAAAGGGAGAAAGGGAAAGTTCCCCCCCCCCAAAGGGAGGTTTTGTCAGCCTGTCAGCCTGCTAGGCTACAGGTTGGGATGAAATAAAATAGGAATACACAGTCTTCTGCTCCAGGAGCGAAGAAAAAATGCGTCTTAGAGCAAAGAGACTAAGTCTAAAACTGGGGTGCAGTTGGCACAGAGGGGGCGGTACTAAATTTCAGACTTAGTCTAATTGGAGCAGATAGATTAAGACAACCCATCCGTGGGTTCTCCATCCAATCATGCTGGAGAAAGAGAGAGAGAATGAGAGATTGAGAGAGAATGAGAGAGAGAATGGGAGAGAAAGAGAGAGAATGGGAGAGAGAATATGTGTGAGAGAGAGTAAGAGAGAGAGAATGGGAAAGAGTAAGAGAGAGAAAGAGAGAGAGTGGGAGAGAGAGAATGTTTGTGAGAGAGAGAATAAGAGAGAGAGAGCGTGTGGGAGAGAGAATGTGTGAGAGAGAGATTGAGAGAGAGAATGGGAAAGAGAATAAGAGAGAGAAAGAGAGAGTGGGAGAGAGAGAATGTGTGTGAGAGAGATTGAAAGAGAGAGAATGGGAAAGAAAATAAGAGAGAGAAAGAGAGAGAATGGGAGAGAGAGAATGTGTGTGACAGAGGGAATAAGAGAGAGAGAGTGGGAAAGAGAATAAGAGAGAGAAAGAGAGAGAGAGTGGGAGAGAGAGAATGTGTGCGAGGGAGATTGAGAGAGAGAGAATGGGAAAGAGAATAAGAGAATAAGAGAGAGAGAGAAACAACAACCAGATGGTCTTGTCGCTTGGTGCTCACTTTGATTGTGTAAGATAAAGAATATATCTCATTGGGTGTGACTTTTAACAAGATCTGCCTACCCATCCCAGAACAGAAAGAATATTATTTTGCAGAAGATCTGCTTAATATGACCTGCTCCTCCCATGTATGACAAATTTTGGACATTACAAGCAAAGCCTAGTATGGGTGAGACCTACTTATCCTAGTTGTTTTCTTTGGACCTTATAAAATTTTCTCATTTTCCCCAATGAGTGTACATGGTTGAGGATGGAGTTGACCCTGTATGATCTCCACTAGCCCCTCCCATTGAAGCAAAGGACAACAGAGTTTGGGGCTTAATGTGGGGAGCAGAGTACCTACTTCTGACCTTAGGATTTGAAAAAGAAGCTCTGTTGGTCACGTTTGGCCATCTTGGTTGAGTTTGACAGTCTGAGAAGCTTAACAAGCAGAGATGGTGGAATGCTGAATTCACCTTCCTCTTCTTTTCCAACATATGTCAGACCAAACGGGAGTAGCTGGGCAACTGAACGAGGAAGTGTGAGCTCTGCAGCCCTTCCATTGTGGATGACCATAGCAGTATGGTTATCCGATGGATGATGCTTACCCAGAGAGCTAATTTCAATAAACTTGGAGAGAGCTTGGGAAGTGGCATCCACACAGAGAGCCGGTTGTTCTCATATTTGAATCCCACCATTGGCTAAAACATATAAGGAACGGTTGCTGGAATTGGGAATGTCTAGTTTAATGAAGAGAAGGTCGAGGGGGGACCTGACAGGAATCTTCCAATATCTCAGGGGCTGCCACAAAAAAGAGACAGTCAAGCTATTCTCCAAAGTGCCTGAAGGCAGGACAAGAAGCAACGGATGGAAATTAATCAAGAAGAGAAGCAACCTAGAATATAGGGAGAAACTTCCTGACCATTAGTACAATTAACCAGTGGAGCAACCTGCCTCCAGAAGCGGTGAATGCTCCAATGCTGGAAGTTTTCAAGAAGAGACTTGACAGCTTTTTGTGTGAAATGGTATAGGGTTCCTGCCTGAGCAGCGGGTTGGACTAGATGACCTCCAAGGTCCCTTCCAACTTTATTATTATTGTTGTTGTTGTTGTTATTATTATTATTATTATTAATCATTGCACAGTCAGCCAGATGTTCAGACTGGATTTGGCATTTTTGTCTACTTATCAAGTCCTTCCCAAGGACCTGGGATAGGCAGATGTGGATGTTTGATGGTATTATAGATATCGTCGCAGGATGGAATTATTATTATTATTATTATTATTATTATTATTATTATTATTATTATTATCCAACTTTATCATCATTATTATTATTATTCCTTCCCTCTCTTTCTTTTCTTCCTTCCTTCCTTCCTTCCTTCCTTCCTTCCTTTCTTTCTTTCTTTCTTTCTTTCTTTCTTTCCTTCCTTCTTATTTGTATAGTTTATTTGATAAGATTGCTGTCCCCGCACAATTCTACCCATATATTTATGCTGGTTTTGTTCTCCATTGCTGTAATCAGTGCTTTCATATTATGGTCTATGACCTGGGCTTTAAGACAATCTGAAAACATCTCCTAGATATCTTCTCTGTACTTATTTGTTTAAAACAAATTAAAAACGATGAGCTTGTCAACTGGAAAGCTGATAGCCCAAGTTTGAGGCCTGAACACCATGCTACCTAGAGAGCTATTGTTCTTACCCCAACCTCTGGCTACCTAGCAGTCCAAAAGCATGCAAATGTGAGTAGATACTGTAAATTACTACAGTATTGCTTCGTTGGGAAGGTAACAGTGTTCCATGCACCTCGGATAGAGTCACACTGGCCACGTGACCATGAAAGTGTCTTTAGACAACTCTGCCTTCCTCATCTAAGAAACAGAGATGAGCACCATCCTCTAGAGCAGATATATCAAACTCGGGACGTCACGTGATGTCGCGCGACATGTCAAAGCATTTTCTCCATTGCTGGCAATAGGGTGGGCGCAGTTTCCTGGTGATGCATCCGGCCGTGGGTCGGCAGTTGACACCCCTGTTCTAGAGTCAGACACAAGTGTAAGGGGGAAATCTTCATCCTTTACGTTTGAGTTTGAAGCCTGTACTTTCTCTAATCAGCAGCACCTGACATAAATAGGTGGTCCTTGGCTTGCTAAGATAATCAACAAGAAGCGATGTAGAAAGGGGAGGCTTGACATGACAATTCATCAGTGGAACAACCTGTGGCAAGGAAAGTCATAAAATGACTTGCAAATTAACAAATGTTTCACTTAACAAGAGAAATTATGCGCTCAGTTGTGGTCATAAGTTGAGGACTACCTGTATCATCAGTTTGCTAATTTAGTAGAATGGTTCCTGGTACATAGTCTCTCTTTCTCTCTCTTATTCTCTTTCCCATTCTCTCTCTCTGACTCTCTCTCTCACACGCATTCTCTGTCTCACACTCTCTCTCTTTCTCTCTCTTACTCTCTCCCATTCTCTCTCTCTCTTATTCTCTCTCACACATATTCTCTCTCCCATTGTCTCTCTTTCTCTCCCATAGTGGAGGAAAAATTCTTGCTCCTCACGCCTTTCCTCAATCATCACGATGAACTCTTGTAACATTCTTATTGGAGGGAAACATATATATTTTATTTCTGTAGCAAGAGATACCCAGCATTAGAGGCAAGCTAAGATTATGTTTTTACAGAGGGTTTGAACCTGTGTTGTAAATGTCTATCAGGTTTCAGGAGCTTCCTCTTCCTTGAAGATTCTTTGAAAAATGACCTTGACATTCTCTCTGGACTGAAGTCGTTTCTTTCTCCCAACCAGAAAATAGATCACTGGGTTAACGCTGCAGTTTAGGGACGAACACAGATTAAAACAGGTATCAAATTCACCATGTTGAAGCCAGTACGTCAAGCGAAAAAAGTGAGTAATGAACACAAAGATATCTAAAGGAAGAGTTAGAATAAGGAAGCAGAGAAGTGTAATTAAGATCATCAGTAAAAGCCTTCGGCGTTTCATCTGCTTAGATTTAAAACCCATTTTGGTGAATACGATCACAGTCGAGATGGTGATCAAAGGAACGCAAAGCACCACAGTCACCACCAAATCAAGACTGAAATGTCTGTATTTAAATACATGTTGCGTAATGTTCAGCATCCCGATCAGAAGAAAAGAAAAGATCCAGAGGAAAGCGCAGATGGCAGAGGACAAAGATTTTGGCCGGGAACAGCGATGCCAGATTGGGAAGAGGACAGCCACACACCGGTCAATGCTGATGGCCGTAAGAAGGAACATACCGCTGAGATACATAATGTGGAGGAGAGAGAAAAATATGTACCAAGGAATCTTTGAGGATATAAAACCCGTAACAGTATCAATGTAATATATAGACATACATAGAAGGAGTCCAAAGTCGGCAATGGCTAAATTAAGAATCAACACAGTGAAAGGGTTTCTCTTAATCTGGAAGCCCAAAAGCCAGATGACAATCCCGTTTAACGGGATTCCAATGAAGCAAATGATTAACATGACGGTGGTTATGATACATTTAGAATAGTCAGAAGTGTTTCTGCAGTCGTGGGAAAAATTGGCAGTCACGGTCATTTCCGTAGCATTCATGTTTGGCAGGCTGATATTCATCAGAGGATTTCTGTAATGCGCCACGAGTCTTTTCTTTTAAAAGGGAAGTTTCTATTAGAAGAAAAGAAAGAAGTTGGGGATTTAATAATTCCTCTGTAATTGCCATAGATTCATCTCTATCTTATCTTCGAACTGACTAACTTAGGACATAATAATAATAATAATAATAATAATAATAACAACAACAACATAATAATAATAATAATAACATAATAATAATAATAATAATAATAATAATAATAATAACAATATAATAATAATTATATAATGATAATGATGATGATGATCAGCAGCAGCAGCAGCAGCAGCAGCATCAAGTTGGAAGGGACCTTGGAGGTCTGCTAGTCCAACTCCTGCTCAGGCAGGAAATACTATACCATTTCAGACAAATGGCTGTCCAGTCTCTTCTTAAAACCTCCAGTGTTGGCGCATTCACCGCTTCTGGAAGAAGGCTGTTCCACTGGTTAATTATTCTAACTGTCAGGAAGTTTCTCCTTAGTTCTAGGTTGCTTCTCTCTTTGGTTAGTTTCCACCCGTTGCTCCTTGTCCTACCTTCAGGTGCTTTGGAGAATAGCTTGACTCCCTCTTTTTTGGGGCAGCCCCTGAGATATTGGAAGACTGCTGTCATGTCACCCCTGGCCCATATGATCCCCTTTTGCAACCTTCTGTTGAGCAAAGTCAATGAGGAAGCCAGAGTCACTTAACAATAGTGTTACTAACTTAACAAGTGCAATGATTCAGTTAACAACTGTGGCAAGGAAAGTCGTAAAGTGGGGCCAACTCACTTAACACACTTTTCAGTTAGCCACATAAATTTGGGGCTCAATTGTGGTCATATCCTGAGGACTATCTTTAGATGAAGAGTGCCTCTCCTATAAACAATGAAATGTGGCTTACTGTACAGAAATTCATACCAAATCTGTTGCTGCCTGGGTCAACAAGAACACTAGAAGCTGGAGCTCCTGGAATCTGGTTCCCAGTAGGCTAAAGGATTCAGGAGCAACCAGGACCAACAGCTGCAGGATTAAGGGAAGAGATTTTTTTTTACTAGTCACAAATATGCAAAGACTGAAAACAAGTAATCATGCAATAAAGTTGTTGTTAGATGCAATAGGTGCTTTGGGTGCAATCCCAAAACATCTGGTGCACCACCATCAGCCTTGACAAGCTTTATTCGGAAAAGCTTAATCCTGCCAGAAGACCTTTAACTCCATCAAACAACAACTTCTGCCTATCACAGGTCCTTGATAAGGATTTGATAGGTGGATAAAAATGCCAAATCTAGTCTAAACATCTGGCTGACTGAGCAACCTACTATCATTTATTGAACTTGTATGCTAGCCTTATACCCAATGACTACGTGCAGCTCACAACACTGAAAAATATATTACAATAAAATTGATTCATAGCAACAGCAAAGGGGGAGGCATATGCCTCTCTCTGCACACATCCTATAAACATCTGCTTGGCCAATGTTAGAAGCAAATTTGTAAACTAATATTAAACTTGATTAATCCAACAGGGGTCTTAGCATGTTGAATTATGCCTCCTTTACCTATGCAGGAACACATTGCTCTTTGGATTGAGTTTTGATTCGCCTAAAACTGGCATGTAGAATTTATGATCTTCCAGATGTTCTCAATATTGAGAATAGTATAGAGCTGGAAGGGACCCTGGAGGTCTTCTAGTTCAGCCCCCTGCTCATGCAGGAGAACCTACACCATCTCAGACAGGTGAATGTCTAGTCTCTTCTTAAAAATATCCAGTGATGGAGCTCTGAAGGCAAGCTGTTCCATTGGTTGATTGTCCTCCCTGTTAGGAAGTTTCTCCTTAATTCCAGGTTGCTTCTCTCTTTGATCAGTTTCCCACCATTGTTTCTCGCCCTTCCCTCTGATGCTTTGGTGAACAACCTGCCCCCCTCTTCTTTGTGGCAGCCCCTCAGATATTGGAACACTGCTATCATGTCTCCCTTATTTCTTCTTTTCTTTAGACTAGCCAAACCCAAGTCCCACAGCCGTTCTTCATATGTTTTAGCCTCCAAGCCTTTGACCATCTTAGTTCATCTTCTCTGATATTGCCAGTCATGATGACACAAGTTGAACTTATGAGTTCCGGAGCACTGATTCTCTGCCTTAAGAGTACAACCAGCCAGAAAGATTGATTTCTGTGTTGTGCAAACACAGTTTGCATACAGGGAGTTCTTTAAGGAATCCTAGACACTGATTTCACTGGCTGTTTGGTCAGCTAAAAGATCTTTATATTTAATTGAACACATTCAAATGCAGAATCATCTGCTCATAAAGAGAAATAACACATCCCAATGATTTATTGGGACTTCCTTGGCAGCTACAGAGAGATGTTTTCAAAGCTCCTGCCCAGATTTGGTCTTTACTCTAAGGTTCAACCAGGGGTTTCCCCATAGCTATTTCTAAATATTATTCCTTGAACAAAATCTTTTAGCGTCCAGCTAATAGTCAGGAGAAGCTGTGTGAATTCAACCTGTAGGAATGTTTTTGGTTTCTATGTATCAGGTGAACTCAGAAATGGGAGCACTGCATTTGGTAGAGCAAGCATGTCAGGTGAACCACATGGGATGCTGTTGTGCCATGCAGCTCTACTTCTGGGGCATCTGGCATCACACTAACACACCTGGCTTTGTCTCTGCATCTACCTGAAGTGAGCAGCAAACAACAAAGGACAGCAAACATCAGCAGTGTCCCGAGCATCATTTGTGCAGGTGCCTTGCATTTTCCAGACAGGATCCGTGAACAAAGAGTGCACACCACTGTGGCTGTCCTCTGCATGCTGCATTCAGCTGAATTAAATTCTGGGTGAAAGAGCCCCATGCTCAAATCCTAAAGCCAAAGACAACTCAATTCTTGAAAAACTCTGAAAAATGAGATTATAAAAGTCCAATCTAACACATTACACAGAGAAAGAAAAACAAGAGACTGCAGGTGATAGTTGCACAAAGAACTGTGAAAAACTGAGAGGGAAAAAAGGCATAGTTGCATAAAGAACTGTGAAAAACTGAGAGGGAAAAAAGGACAAGTATAAAAAATGGAAAGAGGGGGCATATAACTAAAACAGAATACCAGCAAATAGCCTGAATCTACAAGGATAAAATCAGGAAAGTTAAGGCTCAGAAGGAACTAAGATTTGCAAGAAATGCCAGAAATAATTTTTAAGTTTCTTTCAACATTCTTTCAAAGGACTGTGGCTATGTAAACAGTTGTCCCAAAAGAGTAAACACAAACTTCAGAAGCAATCAAGCCTGGATCAAAACAAAGAAATGATGGAATGTATGAAAGGAAAATATGCCAGAAACCTGCAAAGTAAAGAGACGAAGGAGCTGAAATCCCCTTGTCCTTTCACAGTGATATTAATGAAGCTCATGAACACCTGCTGCACAAGTGGCGTTATGGTTTTTAAATCATATTTATTGTCATGAAGATCCTAGTAAGAGCCGGCATAATCATACTCCACTCAGAATCAAGGATGCAGCTGTAGAGGGGGGTCAACGGCATTAAGTATCTGGGGGTGCAGATAACTAACAAACTGAATTGGTCTCTCCACACATCATCCTTAGTGAAGCTTGCAAACCAGCATTTGCATTTCCTGCATCGGATGAGGAGAGCACATCTTTATCCTTCTGTCCTGGCCACTTTTTACAGAGGCACGACTGAGAGCATTTTAACGAACTGTATCACTGTCTGGTTTGGTGGCAGCAGTGCTTCAGATAGAAAGTCCATACAGAGAGTGGTAAGGACAGCCAAGAAGACCATAGGAAGCTCGCTCCCTGGTATTCAGGATGCTGCTTATAAGCGCTATCTGCTTAGAGCTCAAAGCATCGCTAGAGACCCCACACACCCACTTTATGTTCTGTTTCTGTTGCTCCCCTCTGGGACGAGGTTTCAAAGTATTTCTAGCAGGACTACCTGATTCTGTAATAGCTTCATTCCCTCTGCCATCTATATGGTAAACTCTCAAGATTTTTTTTTCTCACCATGCACCTGTAAACATAACCCGAACTAGACTGTTGTTTCTCTATGTCATATAATATATGTGGGTATATGCATAATTCTTTCTTTATTTATTTATGTCACATTTATGTAGTGTATATTGGAGGTGATGACCCTTTGAGAACAATGTAATGAAATTTCATTTTAATGTATGCCGATTAGTGTACATTCAAAATGACAATAAAGTTATTATTCTATTCTGTTCTGTTTTGTTCTGTTCTGTTCTATTGCTACATTGTCTAGTCAGCTTTTTCAATATGGGTTGTCATGGAGAAACATCAACTCTTGACTCCTATCTATCTTTCTCCCCTTCCTTCCTTCTTTCCTTCCTTCCCTCCCTCCCTCCTTCCCTCCTTCCTTCCTTTCTTCCTTCCTTCTCTTACCCACTCATCTCTTTCTTCCCTCCTCCCTATCATCCATCCATCCATCAATAATTCCATAGTTCCATCCACCCACCTGCCCATCCACTAATCTCCTTCCTTCCTTCCTTCCTTCCTTCCTTCATTCCTTCCTTCCTTCCTTCCCCTTCCTATCTCTCTGTCTTTCTCACTCTCTTTCTTTTTTCTTTCCCAATTTTTATAGTATATTCGATAAGATTGCTGTCACCATAAGACACTGAGCAAAATTCCAGATACTTATGCTGGTTTTCTTTTCCATCGCTTGTAGTCATCGCTTTAACACAGTGGTCATAATCACACACACACGCATTAAGATTTACTGGACTCAGAGATGAGAAGACTGGTGTCAACCATGCTGGAAAAAAATGCTGCTGAACTGAGTTCCGTTATTGACCAGAGGACCCTGCGGGATCAGTTAATCCCATCCTGATGGTCCCCAAGTCCTACCTTGAACTCAAATACTTTCCAAATAACATTTAGCAAAACTGAACATACTGTACCTGGCAGTAATGTGAAGAATCAGAACAGAAAGAAACAGAAGCAGGTCTCTCTTTTTTGGGAATCTAAGGATGAGATCTTTTTCAATGAATCCCGCTGGTCTACATTTGATGGAGTTAGTTCCTTCTTCATAGAAAGAGGAACTGAGCTGGATCAAGCGGCAAACTTTCTTAGAAAGAACAAAAGAACTTGTGCAATATGTGTCTCTGAACTTTGCAACTTAATGTGTTATTGCACACAAGATGCAAAGGAAATGCTTGAAGATACGATCACATCAAAAGGCGATAGAAGTTTTAAGGTCATGAACTGAGATTTGGTGATTTACGGTACGATAAATGAAAAGTAGCATTTGAGAATCTGTTTATACCTAGAGTTTGGAATAGATATAAAACAAGGTTCCAGTATTCGAGTATTTGAGGGGCTGCCACAAAGAAGAGGGGGTCACGTTATTCGCCAAAGCACCAGAAGGAAGGATGAGAAACAATGGTTGGAAACTGTGAAGTATTCTATGAAGCCAAATAGATAAATCACACCAAGGGTGGAGATAAAATCCATTTTATTCTTTCCTGAGTAGGTCACTTGGGGAATCCCAAATCAAATGGCCAGGAACAAAGGTTTTCCAGCATTTTTATGCTCATGCTTGCAAAAAAAAAAAAAAGCATCACATGATTTTAGAGGTTATCAAAGCAAACACATCTCCCTAGCTGGCCTTTTTTTATCAGCAAAGCAAGCATTTTTTTTGTGTGTTTGAGTTCTGGTATATCTCACAAAGGCAGGAAAAGCAAACTTAGATCAGTCACATCTCACATCTATCAACTGCCTGTGTTTCCTGTAGCACCACAACTGTGGCACCTTAAATGATAAGGCAAGAAAGCTCTAGGAGCTAAATCTATCACTTTAGCTTTGCATGTGAACATTTTTCTCGGAAGGCGCATGGAAGGCCATTCAAAATACTAAAATGGCTGAAAAGAACAAAATGGCTGAATATTGGCCTATGGGAGCCATGGCCCAGTTGAAGCTTCCAAGCACTCTTCAAGGGCAGTCCCATGTAAAGGGCATTGCAGTAGTCCAGCCTGGAGGTCCTGTGGGCATGAGTGACCATGAGCAGAGCCTCTTGGTCCAAGAATATATGCAACAGGTGCACAACCTTAAGCTGTGCAAGGACGTTCCTAGCCTACAAATAGATAGGTGTATGGATATATAGGCCCTCCCAGGAGGCCAGTAAAAGAGACAGGTGTGGGAGTCTTGCATGCAAGGTGGGAGCAGAAATGAGTGTGGGCTCCAGTCAGTACTGAGAGCTAGTACTAAGGTGCTTCAGGAGTATCCTGCTATGTTTCCTGTAGCACCCACAGATGGTCTCTTGAAGATCAGAGCAACATGAGAGCTTTATGAGCCTAATTATATCACTTTAGCTTTGTATTGTGCACCTTTTCCTCAAAAAGAGTGGGGAAAGTCATTCAAAATATTAAAATGGCTAAAAAGTACAAAAACAGCTACACTATGCCTCATCAGTTTCATGGTGCAGGACCCACTTAGATTTTGAAGAAGCTGCTTCAACTGAACCACTGGAATTTTAGCCTCAAGAGATACCCAGGCAGAAATCACCAGAGGCTGATCAAAAACAGGTACCATCAGAACCGCTGTAGCAATCAGATGGTGAAATAGGTACTCCAAGCCCTTGGAGTTAGGGAGTAGAGTTGGAGAGAAGGGCAAAGAGATTCAATGAGGCTCTGTTGAAGAAAAAGTCTTCATCATGATTCAGTCCAAGCCTGGAATAAACAACATGGCGACTGCTTTAGAAAGAAAGTTGCAGTTTATTGAAGATGAAAGCCAGACAGGAAGATGGCTCTGGAACAAAAGAGAGACAGCACATGTAGGGAGTGGGTTTTTATACCCTCTGGAGCCTTTTGTTTGGAGTTGTTCCTGTGGCATGAACTTTGACCTGAATCTGCGTGTGCCTTTTGGTATCTGTGGGTTAATCCTATTATGTCCTATCTTAGCATTTGGGTGGGGTATGTAGATTTTAGGTGTCTCTGTCTTCTTAACCTTCCAGCTGGGGGCCTCCAACCTTCGTGAATGGTTTACATCTGCATTTTTACAGAGCTGGTTTCTGCTTGGGGGAGGGAGACTTGGGGCTATTAAGAAAAAGCTGGGCATGCTTTTCTGCCTCTTTAAGATCCTTTGAGGAAATATAATATTTTGCCCTTTTAATATTTCCTTCTCTGGGGACTGACTTCCAGCAGCTCCTTACTAGCTCCTTTAATCTGCAGTCTGATTAAAGAGGAAGTCCTGACTCCTGTTTCTCTGTTGGAAAATACCTCAAAACTGTGAATTTGTTTCTTAAACTCGAGTACAGCTTCAAGAGTAACCCAACAATCTACTTTACTCACATTCCAGAGCTCTCGCTTTGATCCTTCTGCACAGCACAACAAATTCTTGAGCAGAGAAAATTCTTGAGAGATATCAGATTGGGATCCTTAAAAAGCCAGGATTGTTTGTTTGTTATCCTAAGTTTATTTGCTTGCTTTGTTTTGATCAGAACAAACACAAGAGGGAAAACCTATCTTCATATCTTGTGTCTAAAGCTCCTCTTCTCTGGAATAAGATATTCAGTTCAAATGGATACAGGGTTGAAGAAATCAGTGTTACAATGGAGAGCTTCTTAGGTATCCATGATGACAGGTGAGGCAGGAGGAGAAGTGACAAAGTGTGCATTTCAGGGCACAGTGGAATCCTTGTGACTTGCATGGGGAGGAAGTAAGACTGTCCAGGGTTTTACTGTTACATGTAAATGCATTTTTGTCCTCTTCTCTTTTTCAGGGCTTTTGATGGACCTCTATGAATATAGAGTACAGGAGAAAGAGTACAGAGAAGAGCAACAAAGATGATCAAGGGACTGGAGGCTAAAACATATGAAGAATGGTTGCTGGAATTGGGTATGTTTAGTTTAATGAAGAGAAGGACGAGGAGCGACATGATAGCAGTGTTCCAATATCTCAGGGGCTGCCCCAAAGAAGAGAGAGTCAAGCTACTCTCTTGTCCTGAAAGCAGGACAAGAAGCCATAGATGGAAACTGATCAAGGAGAGAAGCTACTGAGAACTAAGGAGAAACTTTCTGACAATTAGAACAATTAATCAATGGAACAACCTGCTTCCAGAAGTTGTGAATGCTCCAACACTGGAAGTTTTTAAGAAGAGACTGGACAACCATTTGTCTGAAATGGTATAGGGTTTCCTGACTGGGCTAGAAGACCTCCAAGGTCCCTTCCAACTCTATATTATTATTATCATCATCATTATCATTATCATCATTATCATTAACAATAATAATGATGATGATAGTGGTGGTGATGATGATGATAATGTCATCTTTTCTACCTTTGCCCAGTTTCTCTTTCATTTCCTCTTTTCCCCTCTCTCCAACTTGTTTTCTTAGATACTAAGACTCAACAGCAATGTGACATGTTGATTTGATGCACAGTGTACTCATTTAGAGCACATGATGCACAACTGCAACCCTTGAAGGAAATGTGCCTCTTATTGACGCCGTGTGCAGGGGGGAAATTCAGCTACTTTACCTAATTCTAAACATGTCTGAAGTGGGCACTTTTTTCCGCTCCAAACAGTTTTGCAAATGCAGTGTGAAGTGTTGCAAAGACACAGGACACATGAATGCAGACACAGCACCACCCAGCCTGGGCTGACCTAACCAGGTCTAGGACAATCATAATTATTGCATCTGTCAGCTCTACAGCCCTTCCATCATGGGTGACAATAACACTATGATTACCTGATGGATGATGTCACCAAGGATCAGGATAGTCTGAATTATGCCTAGATACCTCATTGATTAAGAGATTTGATTTTTCCTATCATGGCCATCTTTATCTGCCTATTGGGGTGGTGGGAATGAGCTGGTTAGCTTATTATCTGCATTTTAAGAATGAGCCAGGTGGGAGATTGGATGGGTGACTTTTTAGTTTTTAATTAGTGGGTCCTGATTCCAGACTAGGGCCATATAAACAGTTTTCTCCAAAAAGAATAGATTCAAACTCACAGAATCTTCAGAAGCAACCAGACCTGGATCAAAGCAAAGAGACGATGGAATGTTTTCTTCTGAAATATTCCAGAAACCTGCAAAGTGAAAAGATCCAAAAAACAGAAGACCCCTTATCCTTTCCCAATTATATTTATGAAGCTCATGAACCGTCTGCTGGCCAATTGATGTTATAGCTTTTAAATCATATTTCTTTCGTGAAGAACATACACCCATTGTTGTCCAAATTGCTACATTGTCATTGTCTATTAAAGACTACATTGTCTTTCTTTCTTTCTTTCTTTCTTTCTTTCTTTCTTTCTTTCTTTCTTTCTTTCTTTCTTTCTTTCATGATAATGACGATAATAAAGTTGGAAGGGACCTTGGAGATCATCTAGTTCAACCCCCTGCCCAGGCAGGAAACCCTATACCATATCAGACAAATGGCTGTCCAGTCTCTTTTTGAAAACTTCCAGTGTTTGAGCATTCATGGCTTCTGGAGGCAGGTTGTTCCACTGGTTAATTGTTCTAACTGTCAGAAAATTTCTCCTTAGATCTAGGTTGCTTCTCTCCTTGATCAGTTTCCATCCATTGTTTCTTGTCCTGCCTTCAGGTGCTTTGGAGAATAACTTGACTGATTCTTCTTTGGGGCAGCCAAGATATTGGAACACTGTTATCATGACTCCATCGAGATGCAAGGACGACACAGACTTCCTAAACAAACTGGTAGATTTGAGGCATCAAATAGCACTCCTGTTAGGAAAGCTGTGCCCCATCCTGATGAACAAGTGCTAAGCTTTGATGTCACCTCTGACCAGATAACATCCCTGGATGTGTCCTTAGGGAATGCACAGATGAGCTGGCTTGTGTTCTCACAGACATTTTCAATCTCTCATTGCAGCAGGCAGTGGTCCCATCATGTTTTAAGACGGCCATCATCTTGCCAGTGCCAAAAAAGTCCACAATTACAGGCCTCAATGATTATTGACATCCACCATTATGAAACGCTTTGAGAAGCTGATAAAGGACATTATTGTATCTAGTCTCCCACTAATGCAGCCTAGCATTATTTGATAATTTGATAATTTGATACGATTGCTGTCACCTTAAGACACTGAGCAAAATTCTGTCCATTGCCTACTTTTGGTCTCCACACTTGAGAACAAGCTGAAAGCATCTTCTAGACATCTTTTCTCTGTTTATTTCCTTGAAGCATGCAAAACTCTGTACTTTGCCTAATCAGGATGTAGCACCACCAGATATCAAGATATGATCCTTGGCTTTTTAAGATAATCACCAAGAGACAAGATAGAAAGAGAAGGCTTGACATGAACCAGGGCAAGTTAGTAAGAAAAGTGGTTTTTTTTAATATATCTATATGACTTCTCTTATCTGAGAAATGAATTTCACAGCCCAAATATTTCATCTCAGTACTAAAACTTGACCCCAAATCCTGTTTGTTTGTTTAAACAGTTATTAAATTCATGTAGAGCAGACATGTCAAACGTGCAACGTCACGTGACGTCACGCAACGTATCAGGACGGTTTTGCCATTGCTGGCAATGGGGTGGGTGTGGCTTCCGGATGACACGTCCAGCCCATGGGCCAGCAGTTTGACACCCCTGATGTAGAGAAAGGCCATCAGAAAAAAGCTAAAAATTCTATTCTATTCCATTCTATTCCATCTATTCTATTCCATCTATGTTTTAAACTGCCTTTCCTCCTCTAGATTTCATTTTTTTTTCCTCCAGCTGTCCCATTTATTACTATCCAGTTGGATTATATGGATTTCTTCCAATCTGTAAAAAAGAAGAATTCTACCACACTGGCTCTATTCTAGCAAAGTCTCTGCTGACATGCAGCCAATCTGCAATTATCAATTGATTGCCTTACATCAGAGATCTTCATACTTGGCCCTTTTATGACTTGTAGACTTCAATTCCCAGAATTCCTCAACCAGGCACACTGGCTGAGGCATTCTGGGAGTTGAAGTCCACAAGTCAAGGGGTGTTCAAACTTGGCCCTTTTATGACTTGGGGACTTCAATGCCCAGAATTCCTCAACCAGGCATGCTGGCTGAGGAATTCTGGTAGTTGAAGTCCACAAGTCATAAAAGGGCCAAGTATGAAGACCTCTGCCTTACATTCTACAAACAATTCCTCATGAATATGAAAGAAACAACATAAGAATTGCTAGATATGTTCTTATCCTATTGCCTGTCATCTCTGTATTTATGCAAAACATTCTCTAGTTCACCTTTGCCACATATTCACTACAGACATCCAAAAACTGAACTAGAGAATGTTTTGCACGAATACAGAGTTAAAGGTTAGTTGCTTAATCCAATATATATGAAGCATTTAATGCAAGAGCAAGAAAATCAAATGTTAAGTCAGGAAGAGTTCATTTTAAGGCATTGCTCAAAAAATATAGTGTCTCCTTATGAATACAGCTTTTTGGAAATGAGATTTTTTTTTCTTCAGAGTAGATTTCTTTTCAGAAACTCTGGTTAGGTAGACCAGTTGCCAATTGAAGTGAGAAGACTAAACAGCAAAAACTGACTGACAGTTGAATTTCTCAGCTGATAAATGTGGCATAAACCACTGAGGAAGAGACCCTGTGTCATGGTTCCAACAGATGAAATTCTTCAAAGAACTTTGAGGCATTGTTTACCTTAAAGAATCTTTATTCAAACAGAATAGCATCGGCAGATACATAAGCGAAGCCAAAATCTGGATTCCCCTCCCCTTAGCACATAGTATCAAACACAATTCCCACCTCTAATTAACAGTCACAAATCACATTCTCCAATTAGTTTGAAATGCAGGCTTTCCCTCCTGTTCTCCAACCCGCCATTTCTTATCATCTTTTATTTCAAAAGCCCTGAGTTCACACACTATTACAACATTGTTATGTCTAACTAACTCCCATCAGATTCCTCCTCCTCCCCCAGAATCATCTAATTCTAAGAGTAAAGCATAAGAAAGAAAAAGGCTGCATCGCCAAATGTTGTCAAAGCAAGAACATCCAATGTTAGCAGCGTTGACACCTGGCTGATCTCAGTCTGAAGCATGAAACTTGCTGTGATCTGGATTTAGAATTTAAACAAAAGTGTACCACGTATAAACGGAACGGAGAAGTACCACTGTTGGAGTTGTAGCCCCCTCCTCGCCCCATTCTTGCCCTTTCTTTGCCCTTTCTAGAGGAAATGTCTGCGGCAAAGCTCGCTAGCTCGTAACACAAATGGCAAACCGCATGACAGTTAAACAGGATGTTATGCAGAACTAAGCTCGAGAAGGCACTAACCACATGGTTTTGTTTTGTGTAGCCAGGTGGGCAATATAGGTCAAACATGACATGTACTCTTGACATGCTCTGAGACTAAGTAAGGGGAGTGGTTTTAAGCTTATGGCGCAGCAAGAAATTATATGTATGGCACAAATGTATCACATGTAATCAATGCTTATTTGCATACTGTAATCAATAAAGTAGTTCCCGGACTTCGGTTCGGGGCAGTCCCACCCCAAGAAAGCCTCTGTGTCAGGAGCCTTCTTCCGTGTATTCAGCCATTCGTGGGATCTGCCCCACGTATGGGGGGATAGCAAAAGTGCAATCCCAACAGGTGGTGACCCCGACGTGATTCGATCCGCAAGTCGAGTGTATGTCCTGTTGCAACTCTCAGGGCCGGTCGTCGCAGAACGAAGCACCCTCCTAGACGTGTATGTCTTGTTGCAACTCTCAGGGCCGGTCGTCGCAGAACGAAGCACCCTCCTAGACATCTCTTGGTACCCTCATACTTCACTCGGCAACTCGTGAGTATGGGGGCAGAATTCTCTAAGCCTCAGGTTGCGCACCTCCACGAACTTAGGGAATTGACCAAGACCCGACTTAATAATGGAAAAATCTGGCCGTTCCCACCAAGTCAGACCTGGTCAGTCTGCTAAAATATGTTTATCAACAATGCCCAACCTACCCTGAAGAGGGGTCACTCAAACAATCTGTGTGGGTTAAATTAGGAAAGTATTTTCATGAATGATCAGGATGTGTAAAACTGTGACTGTTAATTGTTTCAAATCTAAAGGAAAAAGAATTTTAAAGTTTGCTAGAAATTCTGCTTAAAATAAGCCACAAAAAGGAAATACCTCATTCTGTTTGTCTAGCCAACAAACAGAGTGAAGAAAAAGAATTGTGTTTGTTTGTTTGTTTGTTTTTCTTTCTCTCTGTGTACGCTCAAGAACAGCCTTAAGTTACCAGGAGGGATTGTTTTAAGTTTATCTGTTGGAAAAGTTTCACTTGCATTTACTGTATGTATTTCATCTATCCTTTTTCTGAAAAATGTGTGTCTATCTACAAGAGCCTTTTGAAGCTCAAGTCTGCTTGTGTGGGGAAATAATTTTCCTAAGTTACTTTTCATATCCTAAAACTTACTGGTGAAACTACTATGAAACTTTTCTGAAACAAATAAGCATTTTCTAATCTCTAAAATGATGTGGTCTATTTTAGAATAAATGTTCTCCTACCCTTGACAAGTTCTACACCTTAAAATATTAGGCTTTTAAAACTATTTGGAGTTTTCAGCATTTTCAAACTGCCTGCAAGCTACCCCCCTTTCAATTCTTTTCCTGTCCTTTGTTCTCCATACCTTTTGTCTGCCTCTCCTGGTAGAGTCCACCCAGAAAGGGGGGGGGAGACCCTGTTCTTGTATCTTTCAGCCCTGAAACCCTCTCCCAAGCCTTTGGAAGCAGAACACACAGACCCAGATGCTGCCTCCATCCATTTGAGCCATGGAATTGAGTTTTGAATCCAGCCATCCACTAAAAAGCCACCATGCAATCTGAGTGGAACATTTCCCAAGTCCTACCATTTCCCCAGATGCCTGTGAGAGCTGCAGAAGGAAGGTGGTGCCATGTAAAGCCTCAAAAGAGAAAATTAAGACTGTGGGGGGAGGGTGGAAACTCATTGTAAACTTTTTTTTTCTTGCCCCATTTGTATTGTAACAAGCCAGTTGAATGTATTAATAGAGAGATGGCACTTGGGAATATGTGGCAGAACAAGTACTGAACACCTTGAACTTCTATCTGGTGGGAGGGAAAATTGATCCAGAATGTTTGTATTGACTATTTTGTAAAAGTAGCTGCACATACATGCACACACACACACCATTCAGAATTACACTTGAGTTTATCTCCTCCACCTACCTTTAGTAAAGTTCCTCAGGCTGATTTTTGCTCTATTGCACCAAAGCTTTGTGGGACCAACTTTCAACAGATAACAAGGGGGAGGGAACTAGGCCCCCTCAGGTGATTTGCAATTCATATGCCCTGACTAAGGAGGCAACAGGAAAAATCCCAAACTTCAGCCCTGAATATCTTACACTGGTGAGCTCAGATTGGGATTCCTAGAACTCATTATGTGCAATTTAAAGAAAATTTAATAGACTGGCATATTGGACATTACAAACCTGGATGCACTGAATTAAGAGCTAAGGCAGGAAACAACCCTTGAAATTGGGCAGCCAGTGGTCATGTATTAAGGAAAACCATGGCTGTGGAGAATTTTGGGAGGTATGCAAACCTGACTGGAAGCTAAAGGTGACATCCAACATTTGAAAATGATTGGCACAGAATATTGGATACTATAAATTTCTTTTCCACCTAACAAAATTTTGCCCTAACTTTTAGAACTTTATAGATGCCACTAAAGGGATCTTTTTCTGCTGCCTCCATTAATGTTTTAATTTTCTTTTCCTTTTTTTGCTTAATAGTTTAAAAGCTTGCCTACCAAGTCTCTCTGACCAGATCAATTTTAATGTCATACATTTACACACTTAAGGCACAAAGTGGGGATATTGATGGAAGTTAGCCCCCCCAGAAGGAAATATTAAAAAGGAGCAGAAAAATATATTTTCCTCAAAAGGACCATACACCTGGTTAGGTACAAGACACTGCCAACCATGGACGTACCGGACCCTTTAGCCATAACCCTTAGCAGTGAAGAAGATGATTTTTCCTTTAATTAGAAAAAGACAGGGGAGATGTTGGAGTTGTAGCCCCCTCCTCGCCCCATTCTTGCCCTTTCTTTGCCCTTTCTAGAGGAAACGTCTGCGGCAAAGCTCGCTAGCTCGTAACACAAATGGCAAACCGCATGACAGTTAAACAGGATGTTATGTAGAACTAAGCTCGAGAAGGCACTAACCACATGGTTTTGTTTTGTGTCGCCAGGTGGGCAATGTAGGTCAAACATGACATGTACTCTTGACATGCTCTGAGACTAAGTAATGGGAGTGGTTTTAAGCTTATGGCGCAGCAAGAAATTATATGTATGGCACAAATGTATCACATGTAATCAATGCTTATTTGCATACTGTAATCAATAAAGTAGTTCCCGGACTTCGGTTCGGGGCAGTCCCACCCCAAGAAAGCCTCTGTGTCAGGAGCCTTCTTCCGTGTATTCAGCCATTCATGGGATCTGCCCCACGTATGGGGGGATAGCAAAAGTGCAATCCCCTCATACCACAGTATTTTACCAATAGTGTAAACTCAGTTAGTTTGTCTCCGAGATTCAGAGTGAAAGATGGAACATATTTGGTCTGTCCGGCTGCAGAGGAGGAACAATATTGCCTCCAAATGTCGCAGAAGTGTCCCTGATATGAATCCTGAGACAGGTGATTGCCTAAGTCACGGGTGTCAAACTCGCGACGTCACATGACGTGTCACGATGTATTGCGGCTTTTTCCCCATTGCCGGCAATGGGGTCGGCGCGGTTTTGGTGTGATGCATCCGGCCAGTGGGTCATCAGTTTGACACCCCTGGCCTAAGTGGTTCTCTAATCTGTTTGTAGGTTTCTCCCTCAGAATGGAAATACAGGTAGTCCTCAACCTATGATAATTCATTTAGCGACTGTTCAAATTATAACAGTGCCATTGGAATTTTGGCCATTGCAGCATCCCTGCAGTTCACATGACTGCAATCTAGCACACTGTTCACACTTACGTCGTGATCCTCATTTGCAACCTTCCCTGCCAATTACCTCAGAAAGCCAATGGGGAAGCTGTCAGGGAAGATCACAGATTATCAGGTTAAGTCCCTCCCACCCATACACTTTCCCCCAGCCCTTCTGCTCTGGCATCATGGCAGCCACTCTGACATCCCTGGGCACACTCCCTAACCCTCCCTTATATTTCAAAGTAACCGCCCATTGTGTTATATAGCCAGTGATTTCATTATTTACTCAGAAGTAAGAAAATGACCTCAAGTGAACTATAATTGAGTTAGAGGTCTTGGAAGGAGAAGATTAGAGAAGAGAGTGGTCTTCAACTTGAAGGGCTTCAGAAGGAAGACGAAGTAGATTTGACTGGATAGTATGAGGATTCTTTCCTAGCCTGAAGACTGGAGTAGAAGACCTCAAGGTCCCCTATGAATCCTTTGATTATAGGATTCCATGATTTTATGGGATTCAGGTAGCCTGGGAGCAATTCACAGCAAGTCAGAACTTCATAAATATACACACATATATTGATGGAAATGGGAAAAATAAAATCTATTGCTAGAACACTATGGGGACTTTTTCGTGGACTTTCCCAGTCTTGAAAGTCATATAGTATGCAACCCCACAACTTCAGTCTTCAAAAGGTGCCTCCCCAAATCATTCATATCATCATTTAGGCAAAGGGAAAGACATCATAAGTATCTAGAATAATAGAATTGGAAGGGACTTTGGAAGTCTTCTAATCCAACCCCCTACTCAGGCAAGAAACCCTATACCAGTGGTTCTCAACCTGTGGGTCGGGACTCCATTTGGGGTCGAACGACCATTTCACGAGGGTTGCCAAACAACGCAGTCCGCCATTTTTTTCCCCTTTTCCTTAGCTGTGCTACTCCCTTTTATTCTATTGGCTTTTGAAAGCCAATAGAATAGACTCTCTTGAATAGTCTAATTCTATTGGCTTTCAAGAGCCAATAGGAATTGTCCAGGCTGTCTCTGCCCTGCTGAGCCCGCCAAAAGTCCCATTCTGCAAACGGTGCTGCACCAGTTGAGTAGTCCTCGACGTACGACCGGTTGAGTAGTCCTCGACTTACGACCGGTTGGGGTCACGGCATTAAAAAGGTTGAGAACCACTGCCCTATACCATTTCAGACAAATGGTTGTCCAATGTTTTCTTGAAAACTTCCAGTATTGGAGCATTGACAACTTCCGGAGGCAATTGTTCTGTCAGGAAATTTCTCCTTAGTTCTAGGTTGCTTCTCTCTTTGATTAGAATGAATAGAATAGAGCTGGAAGGGACCTTGAAGGTCTTCTAATCCAGTCCCCTAATCAAGCAGGAGGACCTATACCATCTCAGACAAGTGACTGTCTAGCCTCTTTTTAAAAATCTCCAATGATGGAGCGCCCACGATTTCTGGAGGCAGGCTGTTCCACTGGTTAATTGTCCTCACTGTCAGGAAGTTTCTCCTTAATTAAGGTACTTCCCTGGTGCTCCAGGATTTGTGGAAGGTGTGGTGAAATGGTTCTGAAATAACATCTACCAGCTCTTTCAGAACTCTGAGATGTAATCTGTCGGGTCCCAGTGATTTATATTCATCAAGGTTGGATAGGTGTTCTCTTACCATTTTGTTGCTTATTTTAATTTTTGTTTCTAGTTCATCTTCTGTAGTGGTGTTTTTGGTATCTTGGACTATAGTTTCTTTTTGTGTGAAGACTGATGCAAAGTATGAGTTAAGCAGCTCTGCTTTCTCCCTGTTGACTGTAATTCCCTTGCCATCTTCTCTCTTTAGTGGACCTACAATTTCTTTGACTTTTTTCTTGTTGTTAATATGCTGGAAGAAACTTTTTTTATTATTATCCTTGATTTCTGTTGCAAGTCTTTGTTCATTCTGAGCCATTGCTTTCCTGACTTCATCTTTGCATGTTCTGGCAGTCTGCTGATAATTGGCCTTAGTTGTGTGCCCCTCTTTCCATTTTTCTGTATTTGTCCTTTTTTGTCTTTCAGTTTGTCAGAGAGATCTTGGTGCAGCCATACTGATTTCTTTTTGAATTTTTTTCTTTTCTTTTTCAGTGGTGTTGTGCTGGTATGGGCTTTTATAATAGCATTTTTCAGAGTTTTCCACCCTTCTTGGGTTGTTTTCCCCTTTAGGATTTTCATCCTGGGGATCTTTCCTAGGTTCTCTCTGAGTTTGTAGAGGGGTCAAAGAGGCCATCTATGTCAAAACTGAACAGCCCTCTCTCAACAGAGGGGGAGGGGCACAACATCATCTATTTCCAGTCTACAACACAGTCCTTTCAGCAGTTCCAAGAAGGCTCCACACCCATTTGTACTACTCAGGTGACCCTGACAACACAGATAAACCTCCAGATAGCCTCAACGACTCTCTAAAAGGATGCAAATGACCAGCTCTCTGCAAGGAGTATAAATCCTTCCATTTTCCCTACCATCCAGTCAAAGCTGAAGAAGCTTCTTGGATGAGAAACAAAACATCTTCAAAGATAAACAAGAAAGTCCAGTTGCCTCCTGAAAAAGCACCTTTGGGGCAACCAGAACCTGGATGACTGAGAATTTCCATAGACATATTCAATAGCACTCATTTGTGTGGGTCCCCTGCACAAATGTCTCATCATGTGACAATGAATTTGAAATTGAAATATTCCATCACTATTGCCATAGAGGGAATATAAGGAGGGAAAAATCTCCCTGGAGTTATCAAGTGTTTTTCTCTATTACCAAATTGGGATTTCTCACATCTCATTTTGGTAGAAATGACAGAAAGTGAAGACCAGATCTCTCTTTTTTCTTTTTTCTTTTTTTTTTTCTTTTTTTTTTTGGGAAAGTAAAGGTTTTACCTTCAGGAGCTCATGGGGGCTTAGATTTGTCTTGCAAATGACTTACCACATTATAAGCAACTTTTCCATCATCTGCATCTTGAACTTGGTTACTGGCTGAGGTAAACAGTCCCTGGCTGAGGTAAACAGTCAAAAGAATGAGCCAGGTGGGAGGCTGAGTAGGGGACTATTTAATTTTAATTTCTGATAACTGAATCCAGTATTGGGCTGTGTAAAAAGGCTTCGAAAAAAGAGTAGACACAAAACCACACAATCTTCAGAACAACCAAGCCTGGATCGAAACAAACACATAATAGAATGTTTCATTGTGAAATATTCCAGAAAACTGTGAAGATGCTAGGAGTTGAAGTCCTAGTGTCCCTTCACAATTACATTTATGAAGCTTCTGAGCCATCTGCTGGCCAACTGGTGTTATAGTTTTTAAATCGTATTTATATCACAAAGAACATACACACGGAATTTTTATATTGTCTACTCAACCTTTACAATGGGCTATATACCTGCTTGGTAGAGTAAATCCTTGGAAAAACATCAGTTCTTCTTATTGAAAATTTTTATTTTTTCCATTTAAACATTATAAAAATACAATACAATTTTAAAATAAGATAAATTCATAACCATTGGTGCGACCCACCCATTCCCCCCAGGCTGCGTCCACCCTTTCTTAAAACATTCCCTACTTCCTTCCTCTTTCTCTCCTCCCCTCCTACTCTTTTCCCCTCCCCCTCTCCTCTTAATACCCTACTTCAGTGGTTCTCAATCTTTCTAATGCCGCGACCCCATAATACAGTTCCCCATGTTGTGGTGACCCCCCAACCACTTATACATCAACGGGTGCCAGGGGCGTGGCCAAAGAAAAGGGGAAAAAATGGCGGACAGCCTTGTTTGGCGACCCCCGTGAAATGGTCGTTTGACCCCAAATGGGGTCCCAACCCACAGGTTGAGAACCACTGCCCTACTTTTCCTCTCTACACCTTCTCTCCTCCCATCCCTATCAAACCCATGAACGCAGCATAAGGGGAGTGCCCGGGCCGCATTCCTATAAACAACCATTATCTATACTACACTTACCCCCCCTCTTACCCTCCCTCCCCCCCAGCCCCCCTCCCTTCACTTCCCAGAGCAGAATACAGGGTTAATAATAAAAAATTTAATAATAAAAAAAGAAAAGAAAAAAAAAGAAAAAAGAAAAGAAAGAAGAAAATATCATAATTAACCTTTAACTCCATAACCTATAAGACAATTCTCTATAATATTTGTTATAATATTCATTCATAAAATAAATGAAACTTTTTAATTCCATACTTTTTCTGAATATAATCTATCCACCTTCCCCATACAGTAATATATCTTTCTTGTGTATGATCCTTTAAATAAGCAGAAATTTTTGCCATTTCTGCAAAACTAGATACTTTAAGTGTCCATTCTTCTAAAGTAAGCAAAGAATCTTTCTTCCAGTATAAACCTACTAACAACCTTGCTGCATGGAAAAACATCAGTTCTTGACTCCAGAAAATTTCTCCTTAGTTGTACATTGCTTCTCTCCTTGATTAGTTCCCATCTATTGTTTCTTTTTCTGCCTTCAGGTGCTTTGAAAAATAAGTTGACCCCCCTCTTCTTTGTGGCAAACACTGGAATACCGCTATCGTGTCACCTCTAGTGCTTTTCTCTAGATTATCCATATCCAGTTCCTGCAACTGTTCTTCATATGTTTTAGCTTCCCGTCCCTTAATTGTCTTTGTTGCTCTTTTCTGAACTTTTTCCAGAATCTCAACATCTTGTTTCTCTTTTATTTATTTTCCAAATGTTTCACACCCCAAGCGTAAAATATCTTCTGTTACTATCCTAGGTCAACATTGGAGAAATGTTGATAATGGATGTGGTTTGCTTATGGAGAAGCTACACAACTTGTTTAATGTGTGAAGGTGTGCCTGACTTTAGGAGGAATGTCACTAATGTTATAGATGAAAGAAAGGAAGCCAGCATGAATGCAAAATTAGAAAGCATGGTGTGCCTGGCAAAGCCCTCAGTTGCACTCTTGAGGTGATGATGAACAGAAACTGGATAATGCGACTTAATGCCAGACGGAGGGCGTGCAGAGATGTTTGATCTTCAGCAGGTCATTGAATAATATATGAAGATGAGAAATACAATTCATTGCATGTTCATCGATTTAGAAAAAGTGTAATGACAAAGTCAATGGCCTTGAATTACGGGATTTTTTCAAAGTGTGATTGTGGAATGAAATAAGAGCTGTGTATGATGAAAGAAACACAGGAGTGGGAATAAATGAAATGCTTAGTAAGTGACACGGCATTGAGCAGGGAGTAAGACAAGAATATCTAGTGATTTCTTGATTGTTTAATTCCCTTAGGGATAAATGTATAAAGAATTCTTGTATTGATGATAAAGGTCCCATAGTTAAAGATGTCTTGGTCGCCACAATATAAAAAAATGTTGAGACTCTAGAAAGAGTGCAGAGAAGAGCAGCAAAGATGATCAGGGGGCTGGAGGCTAAAACATATCAAGAATGATTGCAGGAACTGGGTATGTCTAATCTAGTGAAAAGAAGGGCTAGGGGTGACATGATAGCAGTCTTCCAATATTTGAGGGCTGCCACAAGGAAGAGGGAGTCAATCTATTCTGCGGAGCTGCTGAAGAAGCAATGGATGGAAACTAAGCAAGGAGAGAAGCAACCTAGAACTGAGAAATTTTCTTACAGAACAATTAATCAGCGGAACGACTTGCCTCAGAAGTTCTGGGTGCTCCAACACTGAAAGTTTTTAAGAAGAGACTGGACAACCATTTGTCTGAAATGGTATATAGGGTTTCCAGCCTGAGCAGGGGGTTGGACTAGAATAGTGGTTCTCAACCTTTTTAATGCCGCAACCCCCAATCGGTCGTAAGTCAAGGACTACTCAACCGGTCGTAAGTCAAGGACTACTCAACTGGTGCAGCACCATTTGCAGAATGGGATTTTTGGAGGGCTCAGCAGGGCAGAGACAGCCTGGACAATTCCTATTGGCTTTTGAAAGCCAATAGAATTAGACTCTATTCAAGAAAGTCTATTCTATTGGCTTTCAAAAGCCAATAGAATAAAAGGGAGTAGCACAGCTAAGGAAAAAGGGGAAAAAATGGCAGACTGCGTTGTTTGGCGACCCCCGTGAAATGGTCATTTGACCCCAAATGGGGTTGTGACCCACAGGTTGAGAACCACTCGACTAGAAGATCTCCAAGGTCCCTTTCAACACAGTTATTCTAGATACTTGTGATGTCTTTTCCTTGCCTAAAGGATGATATGATTAATCAGTGGAACGACTTGCCTCCAGAAGGTATGGGTGCTCTATCTGTGGAGGTTTTTAAAAAGAGATTGGATAACCATTTGTCTGAAATGGTAGAGTGTTTCCTGCCTGAGCAGAGGATTGGACTAGAAGATCTCCAAGGTGCATTCCAATTCTGTTATTCTGCTAAGATGTGAATATATTTGTACTTTGTATGGCAATGATACTGTATAGTTGAGTGAAAAGTCCATCTGTTGGTAGGAAACACCAGATAGATAACATGGTGGGAGAAGCTTCTAGTATTCATGTATCAGAAAGGCCAAGACAGGGAAAGCTGAGTGAATCACAATTGAAAGAAGTCAACTAGTTAGTATTCCATACCAGAATGCTGAGAAAGGAGATGAAGGGATGTTAATACATATAAATCCTGGTAGGAGAAAGAGCAGGTGGCATGTGGATTGTTATGGGGAATGATTGATTTGGCCTTCTCAGTGTCTGCACCTGCCCTATGGACCAGCATCCATGGGAGATTAAGAGGGCCCAACCCCATTAGACTTTTGCAAGGTATTGAAGACCTGGATGTTCCTCTGAGTATTTGAGTCAGGGAAGAGGTGACTTATTCTCCAAAGCACCAGAAGGCAGGACAAGAAACAACGGATGGAAATTAATCAAGGAGAGAAGCAACCTGGAACTAAGGAGAAACTTCCTGACAGAACAGTTAACCAGTGGAACAACTTGCCTCCAAAAGTTATGGGTGCTCTATCAATGGAGGTTTTTAAGAGGAGATTGGACAATCATTTATCTGAAATGGTATAGATCAGTGGTTCTCAACCTTTTTAACGGCGTGACCCCCAACTGGTTGTAAGTCGAGGACTACCCAACTGGTCGTAAGTTGAGGACTACCCAACCAGTCGTAAGTCAAGGACTTTCCATGCCCATGAGCGCCACGCATGCGTGGCGCCGCCCCCTGTGCTGGCCAAGGCATAGCTGGCAAGGGGCAGCGACGGCGCAGGCCAACCACCAGCTGGGCCACCAGCTGGCCCAGCCCAAGGGAGGTAAGGCACCCGCCAGGCCCCACGCACGCCAGCAACCCTCCCTGTGCCCGCCGGCCTCCCACCTCCCACCTCTGGCACTTACATTTTTAGTAGTTGCTCAGCAGGGAGGAGTGGAAACTTCCAGACAGCTCGCCTTTGCTGCAGAAAACCTGCAGCACCGTTTACAGAATGGGACTTTTGACGGGCTCAGCAGAGCAGAGGCAGCCTGGACAATTCCTATTGGCTTTTGAAAGCCAATAGAATTAGACTCTATTTAAGAGAGTCTATTCTATTGGCTTTCAAAAGCCAATAGAATAAAAGGGAGTAGCACAGCTAAGGAAAAGGGGAAAAAATGGTGGACTGCGTTGTTTGGCGACCCCGTGAAATGGTCGTTCGACCCCAAATGGGGTCATGACCCACAGGTTGACAACCACTGGACTAGATCTACAATGTCCCTTCCAACTCTGTCATTCTGTTTTATTCTGCTAGTATGGGTGTAATTATTTATCCTCAGCACCAAGGATCGGTTGGGGGGTCACGGCATTAAAAGGTTTGTAAGCCACCAAGAGTCACTTGTGTGAGATGGGCAGAAATGTAAATGACATAAACAAATAAAAGTGAAAATGTGTATAAAATACGCTTCTGCTCCCTTTGTATATGGAAATGTGAACTGGGTGTCAGAAGACATGCAACACTGAATGAGGAAAAAATATAAGAAAAAAGTAGGCAGTAAAGCACGATTATTTACCTAGGCCTTGTGGTAGAATGGATGGGGCTCTCCATTTATAATGCTTCGTATTTGCCTTGTTGTTGGACTGCCTTCTTGTGATTATTTTGCAGTTCTTTTTATACTTCTTTGCTGAATCTTTTGTAGAAGATTAGAACCCACAGGTATGTGGTGATGTCAAGTCCAAAATCAAGAAGGGCACGTGGTGAGTCTTCCAAGCTGAGATCTTTATTGTTTCAGACCTATAGACCAGTGGTTCTCAACCTGTGGGTCGGGACCCCATTTGGGGTCGAACGATCATTTCACGGGGGTCGCCAAACAACACAGTCCGCCATTTTTTTCCCCTTTTCCTTAGCTGTGCTACTCCCTTTTATTCTATTGGCTTTTGAAAGCCAATAGAATAGACTCTCTTGAATAGAGTCTAATTCTATTGGCTTTCAAAAGCCAATAGGAATTGTCCAGGCTGTCTCTGCCCTGCTGAGCCCACCAAAAGTCCCATTCTGCAAACAGTGCTGCACCAGTTGAGTAGTCCTCAACTTACGATCGGTTGGGGGGTCGCGGCATTAAAAGGTTGAGAACCACTGCTATAGACCAAATCTTACCAGACTGAGGACTCTACCATCTGTATCTACAGGTCCATATCTATCTACAGAAGATCTTATCTTTTGTGTGAACTATTAGAGAGGGAATGTCTTCATACTTTTCCTCCCCGCATCCTATCTGGATTGAGTTGCTTCTTAGTCCTCTGAAATTTTCCCTGTTCCCTGTTGAAGCACCACTTAGGAGCCAAGCTTTGATCAAAACATCATGGTTGCCATCTTCACACTTTTTTATTACATACCAGGAACACCCCTACATGGTAGTTGAAATCTTCTACCCTTGAGATGGAAGCATTGGGTGATCTGAGAGGCTAAACCATGCCAATCTTGGTTAAAACTCGCATTGGGGCTCTCCAGAAAACCCAGGATTTTAGATGTTGAACTTTGAGAATTTGAAAAGATTTAAGGAAGTGGTGATGGCAAACTATCTCCCTATTATTGCCAAGAAAGTTACATGGGAAATTACGTTGTCAGTGAAATCACCAACTTCACGCTCAATTCTAGGAAGACTTCATTTTGGCTCCCCTTTTGGTGCTTGAGGAACATTTCTTAAAACAATAGGGTACAATTATAATAATATACTTTTTAATTACAGAAATGAGTATCCCAGCAGCTCGTGGTGTCCTTTCTTTAAAGAAAAAGCCATTTGCATTAAAATATAAACATACCCAGGACAGTTCGGTACTAGAGAACAGTTGACTCTGGAGATTTGCAGACTGGCAAACGAGAAGAAAATGGGGCAAATTCAAAGGACTGCTAATAGCAGGGATTAGTGCATCTCATTGAAAAGGCCTATATTTTACTGGAGGAAATAAAATGAAACCCTGTGGATATCTTCATTGGAAGAACAAAGCCCCAAATCCACATTGCTTAATAGCAACACTTCCATTTCAACAGAGTCAAAGCTTTTATTAGACAGTGCTAGGGGTTTAGTCCATGTTTTGCCTAGCCCAGCGGGGATACTTCTGTCCTGATTCGCCATGATCTCTCAGCAGCTTTCGTTGCAATCGGTCATGGCATCCTTCTGGATCCCCTATGGGGATTAGGGATGGAGGGCAGGGGGATCTGGGAAAAACCAAATGTACAGGTATAGTATAGGGGGTACCTTGCTCAATAGTAGTAACTGTGAGAGGGATCTCGGAGTCCTGGTGGACAATCACTTAAATATGAGCCAGCCGTGTGCTGCAGCTGCCAAAAAAGTCAAAACAGTGCTGGGCTGCATTAACAGAGGGATAGAATCAAGATCACGCAAAGTATTAATATTTATTTATTTATTTATTTATGTGACTTATATACCGCTTTAAGTGCAAGCACTCTCTAAGCGGTGTACACCAGTAAGCAATGTATATATATATTTACATTGCCCCCAACAATCTGGGTCCTCATTTTACCTACCCCGGAACGATGGAAGGCTGAGTCAACCTTGAGCCGGTGAGATTTGAACCGCTGACCTGCTGAACACAGTCAGCTAAGTGGCCTGCAGTACTGCACTCTAACTGCTGCGCCACCTCGGCTCATCATAATACCACTTTATAAGGCCTTGTTAAGGCCACCCTTGGAATACTGCATCCAGTTTTGGTCACCACAATGTAAAACAGATGTTGAGACTCTAGAAAGAGTACAGAGAAGAGCAACAAAGATGATTAGGGGACTGGAGGCTAAAACATATAAGGAACAGTTGCTGGAACTGGGTATGTCTAGTTTAGTGAAGAGAAGGACGAGGAGCGACATGATAGCAGTATTCCAATATCTCAGGGGCTACCACAAAGAAGAGGGAGTCCAGCTATTCTCCAAAGTGCCTGAAGGCAGGACAAGAAGCAATGGATGGAAACTAATCAAGGAGAGAAGCAACCTAGAACTAAGGAGAAACTTCCTGACTGTTAGAACAATTAATCAGTGGAACAACCTGCCTCCAGAAGCGGTGAATGCTCCAACACTGGAAGTCTTTAAGAAGAGACTGGACAGCCATTTATTCGAAATGGTGTAGGGTTTCCTGCCTGAGCAGGGGGTTGGACTCGATGACCTCCAAGGTCCCATATAACATTATTATTATTATGGATCATCGCACAGTCAGCCGGATGTTCAGACTGGATTTGGCATTTTGTCTACCTATCGAATCCTGGGATAGGCAGATGTGGATGTTTGATGGTATTACAGGTATCATCACAGGATGGAAGCAGTTCCTAGCAAGGCCGCCTTTTGCAATTGACTAATAGCGAATTTGTCAATGCCAATGGTGTTCAATTGGTGCTCCAGTTGTTGTTGTTGTTGTTGTTGTTGTTGTTGTTACTATTATTACTTTTTGGATTGAGACATCCTCCAGGTGGTCACTGAGGGAGTCATTATCTCTTGTGGTGGACCATTACAATAGATTCTACATGGGGTTGCTCTTGACGACCACTCAGAAACCACATGTCAGGCCCCAAAGAAATGCATCCTCATTTATTTTAGCTTTGTAGCTTTCTTTGTTGCCTGCCATTCTGTTGGGAGGAGGCAGCCTTTGGGGGTGCTATGCACTGTCTGCTTTGTTGCCTTTTTGCTTGAATCTGAGACCCCAGAGGAGCTGGCCTTCCTTGCTAAATTTCAGGAGAGAAGCAACCTGGAATTAAGGAGAAACTTCCTGACAGTGAGGACAATCAACCAGTGGAACAGCTTGCCTCCAGAAATCGTGGGCACTCCATCACTGGAGATTTTTAAGAAGAGACTGGACATTTACCTGTCTGAGACGATATAGGTTCTCCTCCTTGATCAGGGGGCTGGACTAGAAGACCTCCAAGGTCCCTTCCAGCTCTATTCTATTCTATTCTATTCTATTCTATTCTATTCTATTCTATTCTATTCTATTCTATTCCTTTCCCTTTACAGCTTTCTATATACTCAACTGTTTATACGTTAGTTGAAAGTTTTCTAGCAAGTTATACCTTGTTGTTTTCCAATTATTTTGGTGGCCTCCTGAAAAAGCACCTCTGGGATATTATTTTGGTTCCTTTTGTTTTGAATATTTGCCCTGTCCAGAGCGTTACACCATTGGGCAACTCTCTAAATTCAACAAATAAATACTTTATATTATTTTAAAAGCCTGCATTGCCTGGAGAAACCTATGCAATAGAAAACATTAGGGACATTTCTATTAAGAAAACTGTTGCTATTTTTCAAGGAATGTGCATTATGAGCAACGGGACATTAGGGAAACGGAGTAGGCTGAGAGACCAGGCAAAGTGATTAACAATGCAGGGTCTAAATTGGCAGAGGTATTTGTGCTTGAAATCAAAGAACAAAGTTGTATTGCACTGCAGTTCAGAATCAAGGTATTATTGGGCAGAAGGGACCAATCAAAGAGAAAGATCAAGAGTTCCAAAGTAACTATTATGGGTTGAACTCAAAGAACTTCTAAGTCTGAGCTCTTAGCAAGGGTTGTTCTGTGCTATATCTTACTATACCTCATTTAATTCCAATTTCAAGAGGCAGGCTGTAATGGAGTAAGAGTCTATCAGCTCAATAGACCACCGTGCTTAAGAGAAAGAATAGAATAGAATAGAATAGAATAGAATAGAATAGAATAGAATAGAATAGAATAGAATAGAATAGAATAGAGCTGGAAGGGACCTTGGAGGTCTTTAGGTCCATCCCCCCTGCTTAAGCAGGAGAACCTATACCATCTCAGACAAGTGACTGGCTCACCTCTTCTTAAATCTCCAGTGATGGAGCGCCCACGATTTCTGGAGGCAAACTGTTCCACTGGTTATTTGTCCTCACTGTCAGGAAGTTTCTCCTTAATTCCAGGTTGCTTCTCTCTTTGATCAGTTTCCAACCATTGTTTCTCGTCCTTCCCTCTGGTGCTTTGGTGAATAACGTGACCCCCTCTTCTTTGTGAAACCCCCTCAAATACTGGATTACTGCTATCATGTCTCCCCTATTTCTTCTTTTCTTTAGACTGGCCAAACCCAAGTCCCACAGCCGTTCTTCGTATGTTTTAGTCTCCAGGCCTTTGATCATCTTAGTTGCTCTTCTCTGAATTTTTTTCCAAACTCTCAACATCTTTTTTGTGATAAGGTGACCAGAACTGGCTGAAGTACTCCAAGTGTGGCCTTACTAAGGCTTTATAAAGTGGTACTAATGCTTCACGTGATCTTGATTCTGTGCCTCTGTTTATACAACCCAGGATTGTATTGGCTTTTTTGGCTGCTGCTGCACACTGCTGGCTCATGGTTAAATGATCGTCCACTAGGACTCCAAGGTCCCTCTCACGGTCACTGTTTTTAAGCCAAGTCTCACCCAGTGGCCTTCTAGATTCAGGAAGGGGTGCGCACTGGCTCAGTGGTTAAGGTGCTGAGTTTGTCAGTTGGAAAACTGACAGCTCGGGGTTCAAGACCTGAGTGCTGCATGATGGGATGAGCTCCCATTACTTGCCTCAGCTCCTGCCCAGCTAGCAGTTCGAAAGCATGCAAATGCAAGTAGATAAATAAGCACAACTTCAGTGGGAAGCTAACAGCATTCCATGCCCCTTGGCATATAGTAATGCTACTACTACTACTACTACTACTACTACTACTACTATACTAATAATAATAGTAGTAGTAGTAATAATAATAATAATAATAATAATAATAATAATAATAATAATAATAATAATAAAGTTGGAAGGGACCTTGGAGTCATCAAGTCCAACCCCCTGCTCAGGCAGGAAACCCTATACCATTTCGGACAAATGACTGTCCAGTCTCTTCTTAAAAACTTCCAGTGTTGGAGCACTCACTGCTTCTGGAGTCAGGTTGTTCCACTGGTTAATTGTTCTAACTGTCAGGACGTTTCTGCTTAGTTCTAGGTTGCTTCTCTCCTTGGTTAGTTTCCATCCATTGCTTCTTGTCCTGCCTTCAGGTGCTTTGGAGAATAACTTCATTCCCTCTTCTTTGTGGCAACCCGTCAGATATTGGAACACTGCTATCATGTCCTCCCTCGTCCTTCTCTTCATTAAACTAGACATACCCAATTCCAGCAACCGTTCCTTATATGTTTTAACCTCCAGGCCCCCTATCATCTTTGTTGCTCTTCTCAGCACTCTTTCTAGAGTCCCAACATCTTTTATACATCGTGGTGACCAAAACTGAATGCAGGATTCCAAATGTGGTCTTACCAAGGCATTGTAAAGTGGTATCATGCTGGCCACAAGATCAGCAGAGTGTCTTCAGATAATACTGGCTCCCTAGGCTAAGAAACAGAGATGAGCATTGCCCCTAGAGCAGTGGTCACCAATCTTTTGGGAACCAGGGACCAGTTCCATGGAGAGAGGTTTTTCCGTGGACTGGTGGCGGTCTGGTTTCTCATGCTGCCTGCATCCCATTTTGTTTTCACCCGGGTAAGCATAACTAGCCTTTCTATCTTCCTGTTGTAAGGATCCAGCAGGTTTTCGTACTTAAATAGAAGAATATATTCATCCTAACCGTTTTTCTAAGACTTACATGGCATGAAATTAATTATGCACAGCTGAAATTGCTCGTGAAAAGGAAGGATGAAAGAGGAGGAATATTTCTTTTGTATCTTGTTTTCCGCAATGTTAATTTGAAACTCGTTATGACTTTAGTTAATTATAATTAAATGATTTCTTTTTTAAAAAAAAAATAGTCACTTCAGTTAATTCCCACAGAGCTGATAAGTAGATAGAAGGACATATAATGGCATTTCTGCCTGTACTGGAGTAGTTAGAGTCAGAGATTTGGTTGATTATTTCAATTAGTGCATGGGAGGAAAACTTAGCCCTGCTTAAAACAGGCTTACAGAGTCTATTGGCTGGTTTGTCATCACTCACAAGACACATGGAGATTCTAGTGCTTGTTGGGAGTTGTTTTTAAATCACAATTAATAATAACAACAACAACAAAGTTGGAAGAGAGCTTGGAGGTCATCTAGTCCAACCTCCTGTTCAGGCAGGAAACCCTATACCATTTCAGACAAATGGCTGTCCAGTCTCTTCTTAAAAACTTCCAGTATTGGAGCATTCACTGCTTCTGGAGACAGGTTGTTCCACTGGTTAATTGTTCTAACTATCAGGAGGTTTCTTCTTAGTTCCAGGTTGCTTCTCTCTTTGATCAGTTTCCATCTGTTGCTTCTTGTCCTGCCTTCAGGTGCTTTGGAGAATAGCTTGACTCCCTCTTCTTTGTGGCAACCCCTGAGATACTGGAACACTGTCATCATGTCCCCCCTCCTCCTTCTCTTCATTAGACTAGACATACCCAATTCCCGCAACCGTTCCTTATATGTTTCAGCCTCCAGTCCCCCAATCATCTCTGTTGCTCTTCTCTGTACTCTTTCTAGAGTCTCAACATCTTTTTTACATCGTGGTGACCAAAACTGGATGCAGTATTCCAAGTGTGGCCTTACCAAGGCATTGA